>NC_054874.1:37228904-37530279 GCF_018320785.1 Cheilinus undulatus
ATAAGGGCTTAAATGAGAAAAAATGAGGTTTACTTCCCCCCCTGAAAGCATGTGATGATCAGATGACGACAACAGCTTTATCATCTGTTTAGCCCAGAGCCTTCGCTGTTACTGAAGCATGAACAGGGTTAAGGACTGCTTCATCAAGCCTAAATGACAGCACTGCAGAGTTGAGACACTAACAACAAAAAATATTACCTTTAATGCAGCTTAGAACAATCTAGATACCATACCAAAATATTTACATCTGAGGTGTCAAATAAATAAATGCATATCTGTAGACTCATGGTTAAAAAATGTATCCCAAAAGGGAAATTCAAACAGACAAACATTGTCAACAGCAGCATACAAACATATTGGTGACAACAGATTCACTGAGAGGAGCAAGTCCCAACGAAAGACAAGCCATAACTCCAAAAAACAGGACTCTCTCTTGCAAGAGAGAGCAAGAAGAGAGGCCAATGCTGCTGAACAGCCAGGTGCTGAGGAGAGACTCAGAGCCGGCATGGACTGGTGGTGTGAATGTGGGGCTTGCCAACCTATGCCTACAGAATCAATCTTTTCCAAAGTTTCTGCTACGTCCAGCCGATGATACTCCAGGTGGAACCAAGTAATTATGGCACTGCCTGAGGTGCGCACTGTATTACTCCGCCCAGTGGTTTATACAAGAAAGTAGTTCCGAGTATTTGCTTCATGTGTCATAATGTTACATAATTATACATTATTATTGGTGAATGTGCAGGTCACAACTTGTCCACAAGGGTGTTGTGGAGTTTTTGGATTGTGTTTTTGATGAGTTTGATGAGGGAAAGCCGGAAATACCATATGTCTACATAACCGACAACTAAAGGTAATGAAACTACTCCTAAGACTATGGGGATTACGGCAATGGGCTAATTTTCCAAAATGTTGAAGTATCCCTTTAACTGACCTGCAAATCAGTTACTTGCAGGGGTTTAGTGTTTCACAGAGGTCATCCCTCAGTGTTGGGCTCATAGTTTGGTATGGGTTACGTGCCACATGAATAAACAAAATGAAGACCCAGACCCCATTCACTTTATTGTCTTTCTTATGTTGCAGCCTGATGCTAGACTTGGAAAAAAAAAGTACTCTCATTAATCTACACTCAGTGCCCCATCACAAAAAAGTGAATACAGAACTTTGGAATTTTTGCAAATTTATTAGAAACAAAAAAAGACTGCATGTCATTGACTTATGTATAACACCACATTACTCACTGAATTAATTCATAAACTTAGTGTGTGTGTTGTATGTTGTATTTTATGTCCAACATCTGGTACTGTTAGCCTACCTGAGTCTTCTGCTCCTGGCATGCTTCTATCGAGCTGCAAGCTTGTTATAATTGAAAAAAGTATAAAACAAGTTTGGCATCTTTGGCCTTGTCAGCTTCTACAACTTTACAGTTTTTACTCTGACCTTTTCAGCGGCACTTTTGCTCTTTTCACTCTCCATCCTTTCTTTTATTTTAACCTCCTGACTTTATTGGAGGTGAATAGATTAACCGCTTTTAAGAAAACAATATTACACCTTTTTTTTTTTTTTTTTTTACAATCAGATAGACACGGCCAGACCTACCGATGAAGCAAACTGATTGGCTGTCAGTCGGAGAGATGTCAAGAGATGCAGAAATGAAGAGGGGGAGAGGGAAGGCCTAAATGCAAACCATATTATCACTGCATGCTAGCTCTGGTGGCCCTGTAAGCAGTCCAGCCCACCTGAAATTCCCCCTGTTTTTGAGATTAGTCACTCCAGGCCTGATTGAAGTCCACCTGTGGCAAGATAAATTGGTTGGACAAAATTTGGAAACGCACACTCCTTTCGATTAAAGGCGTCACAGCTGAAAATGCATATCAGAGCAAAAACCAAGCCATGAAGTCAAAGGATCGTTGCAAAGCACAGATCTGGAGAAGGCTAGAAAAAAAGTCCTGTTGCACTGAATGTTCCAAAGAGCAAATTGTCCTCCGTAAACCGCAAGTGGAAGAAGTCCGGCAAAACTAGGACTCTTCCAAAAACTGGCCAGATTGAGCAACCAGGGGAGCCGAGCCTTAGTAAGGGAGGTGACAGAAACTGATAGTCACGCTGACTGAGCTCTAGAGATCCTGTGTGGAGATGGGATAAAATTCCAGAAGGACAACCATCACTGCAGCTCTCCACTGATTATTGTGAAAGCCACATTAATGAGAATAAAAATGTACTTTTTGACTGTAGCATCAGGCTAAAATATAAGAAAACTGAAAACAGTAAAAGAGGTCCAACTACTTTCTGAATGCATTTTATTTCTAGGTGCTAACTGGATCAGTGTATCATATGATGTCCAAACAATGATGTTTCAGCTGTAACTGTTAACACCTCTTTCGAGTACCGTTGTCAGCACTGAGACCAAATGAAAAGCAAGAGAAAAATTTCAAAGCATTATTTCTTTTTCTTTTTTTTTTTTTTTTTGCATTATCCCTGTTTGCCAATAAGGAAAGGATGTGTGGCTTATCTTTTTTGTTTGTTTAATTCACAGAGGTATTAAAAGCAATAAGAACTTCAGAAAAAATGTATTTATTCAGGGAAACCATGTTCTGTGTTCGTGTTTAAGGAAACTCAATATCTCATGATAACCTCTTACAGTTGTCATTTGAGCTTCATAGAACGCATTTCACCATGAATCATAATTCTTCCTGTGAAAATGGCAGTCTGCAGGCTGAAAGGCTGTATCATTAAATTGGTATTATGCTAGCCTTACAGGTATTAAATCCATCCTTTCACCGTCAATAATAGAGAACCACAGGGGTCCATTCTTCAGTCTAAATATCATTCTTTACGCTATTTTATAGCCTTTTTATGACATTTACTGCTTCTTCCATATCCAGCCAGGCTTTTAGTCATCGTCAGTGTACCTTTGATATGCCTTTAAAAAAAATCACACATCCAGATCATCAGCTTATTCATAAAGTACATAAAAAATGGGACAGTTTCAGTCATTCTGGCTGTCTTTTGGTACCCTGTCATATAAACATTAAATAATACCACATTTTATTTTGACAATACATAAGACATACATTCAAGAAGCAAAATTTAAGATCTCAATTTTCAGTGATTGTTTTGTTTTTAAGCTGTAGCATGTGTTTGGTAAGTAGGAATGATAATTTTGCATCACTGTTTTTTGTCCTGATAGACATAATGAAGTTTGTCATGTAGATTTAATGTCCCCCAAAAGCCCAGAATCAAGTTGGTTGTTTAAATGTATGTTGCAGTGAGCATTTTGATGGGTTCATGCAAAAAGTCCTAGATGATAATGAATAAGTGGACCCTTACAATACAAATTTGGTTCTTGGAGCCAAACTGACCAAATCAAACCACATTTTAGTCCTAAGCCTTCATATTCTCACTGCAGTGTAAAATAATGTTTGACATTGTGCTAAATACATAAATGTCTGAATTACAAATACATCTGAAACCATATACCTTGCTTTTTACTTTCACGTATATGCGTATATGTTATGGAACGTAAGGGAACAAACCATAGGTTTCTGGAAGCAGATGTGTAGTTTATTGATATTTAACAAGTATAATGGTTTCAGAATGATGAGGACACTTTAAGATCAATTACAGTTCATAATGAAATGGTTTTGGCTCTAAATGATGTTTTAAAGAGGCAAGCCATGAAGTCAAAGAATCAGAGACAAGATTGGGGAAAGCTACAAAATTCTGCAGCACTGAAGGTTCCCAAGAGCACAGTGGCCTCCATAATTCTCACATGGAAGAAATTTGCACTTCCAAGAGCTGGTTGAAGAACCAAACTTAGCAATCAGGGGAGAGAGAAGCCTTTGTTAGAGAAGTGACAAAGAAGCCGATGGTCACTCTGACTGAGCTTCAGAGATCCTGCTTGGAGATGGGACAGTGTTCTAGAAGGACAACCATCACTGCAGCCCTCCTCTGCTTTATGGCAGAGTGGCTAGATGGAAGCTTCATCTTTGTGTAAAACATTTAAATCTGCTTGGAGTTTGCAGAACACTCAATATGAAAGTTAAGTGGGCTTTCAGGTGTTTTACATTTTGACCTCATGGCTTGGTTTTTGCTCTGATGTAAGAAATTCTAAAATTGTGTTTTCACTTAGCCAGATTCCAGTTTTGGATATGTTCAGTTCATCTTCAGAGCTCTTTATAAGTCTACAGCTAAGACTGCAGCTAATAGATTCACTTTGCAAGCTACTTGTGCCTAAATGCACTTATTGGTATAAAATCACTTATGTTAATAAAGTATTCTGACATATTAATGGAAGAAAAACATAATACTTTTAAGATTTGATGTGGTTTATATGATACACAGCATCCACATACAGTTTTTCATGTATGTTTTATATCACATTTGAAATTATATGACCTTAATGTATGTGCCCAGCTTAAAAAAAGCCCACATGTTTAGATGTATACATTTCCTTCTCATGCGGATCAGTGGTGAAGCCCCAGCATGGCTCCTCTGTGCCCGTGTGTGTCACAGATTGCAGGCGGTTAATATTTCAGTGCAGTGGAGCTGCATTTGATGACAGCCGAGGAGTTGGGTCAGGTTAACAGGGCTGTTGCGTGCCAGAGCCCAAGAGAGTCTTAAATATTTGATTGCCTTTTTCTTCTTCGGCTTCCTCTTCTTTTAGTGCACTTTAGAATGAATCCCCATATTTGTAGTTCAAAAACAACTCATAGAGATCTCATGTTAAGCCTTGTCTGTATTTTTTCTACTCTGTTTGAGATAAAAAGTGCTGATGTGCAATTTATGTTACACTGTGTTATTACAGTAGTTAGTGCTACCTCTGGAAGCTGGTGATTCATTTACTGTAATTACAACAAAAGAAACATGCTACAAAATGTATGAGCTAGTGTATATTTTATAACCATATTACTCACATTATTTGAGGGTGTTGCGTAAATGTTTTACACAAGGCTTGCTCACATTAAAGATACAAAAGTAAAAGTTCAGTACTCAGGTCTTGGCTAATGTCCTCTCAGCAGACTTCCTCATGATAACCGACCTTTGCTGCTTTAAGAGAAGTTCTATAAATGAGCAGAGACACTCAGGCTACAGGGACTGTTTCATCCTTTAATGTCTTTTAACTGTAGATAGAAAAAGAACATACTGAGTGATAGCATCACATCTGGACCATAAACAAATCTTCAAGGTCACAATTAAATGGATCATACTTCCCTTGTAAAGCCCATCTTGTGATCTGAGGTAATAAAACACCTGGATTATTAAATGACTCTTGCGAGCACAAATGAAATTGTGACTGTAAAAGTTTGCAGCTTATTAAATTATTACAAGTCAGGTGTCATTTGCTGTGCATACATATGAATCCTAGAACACTGAGTCAGAGCATAGCATCAGGCTGCTCTCTTATCTTGACAACTATGCAAAAAATAAAATTAAAAAAAAAAAGGATAAAAAATTACAAAAAATCTTCACAGTTCCTCCAGTGTTCAACCTGAGGACAGCCATTTATTTGACTGATCTCCAGTTAGATATGCCGACCAAAATGATGTGTTTCTTTGTTCTTTGACATATAACCCACTTCTAAAAAAAGTTGGGGCGCTGTTTAAAATTTAAATAAAAGAATGCAATGTTTTGCAAATCTCATAAACCCACATTTTATTCACAATAGAACATAAACATATCAGATTTCGAAACTGAGACATTTTAACATTTTATGAAAAATTTTACCTTATTTGAATTTAATGGCAGCAACACATCTACAAAAAGAAGGGACAGGGCCATGTGTACCACTGTATAGCATCCCATCTTCTTTTAACAACAGTCTGTAAATGTCTGGGAAGTGAGTCATGTTCCATTGTAAATTAAACTATGGTGTATAAGATTTGCATTTAATTGCATTCTGTTTTTATTTACATTTTACGCAGCGCCATAACTTTTGTGGAGGAGGGGTTGTATTTTTATCGTCTGTCCATTGTCCTTCAGTTGTGCCTCAAGATTCAGTGTCCTTTTGTTGGTGTGGTTGTCCCTCTTTCCCAACATGGTGGCTCACAGCTGGAGAGTTTATGCAAATAAAAGACTGCTCACACCCATTACCCCCAAATAGGGCCTTTGATTCAATGTGCAGTCCATGATAAACTGAAGCCACAGGTTTCTGCAGCCTGCTGTGAGGAGCTCAATCGCCACAGATCAAATCAGATTCTTATCTCTGCAATTTTAAACAGAAAGGAATTTTAATTGTTGTTTCTTTGAAAAGTGTTAATACACTGCACATACAAAGAAAGCATCTACATTGTCCATTGTGATAACCCTGGATACCTTATGATAAATCAATCCATGCATGTCAGATGATTAATTAATGAAAAAGTATGGGCTAATGGTAATAATATGTTCTTAGGCCCATGTTTTAATCCCCACCTGCCAAGAATGGTTACATGGTGTGCCATTTCAAGAGGCATCGCTGTCACAGGGAATTATCTTTCAAAGAGCTATGACATAAGTTAGCCTTTAAAGCTTTCTATATTGCTGCTTTCTAGATGTCATTTAGTCATGGGCACACTATGCAGACTGTGTCTAACAGAAAATGCAGTTCTTAAGCCATTAAGGTGTGGCTTGTCTGTCCTGTAACCAGCTGATTTTTTGATCATCTGTGACACTTGTCAGGCTTTTCAACTCTTGAAACTTGAATAAGCATGAGAGTAAATAGAGCAGGATAAAGATATTTAATATGAACCTGTAATTTAGAAAGTGCAATATTTGCCACCTCGGGATTCACAGTCGCCATAAAATGGCAATAGAAGTGTCTGTAAAGGATCAACCGTCCCTTGAGATTTGATTGTAGCGATGTTGGATGGACAGCAGATGAATGATGAGACTTCCTCCTCAGGTAATTCTCACAGGACACTCTGAAGATAAGGGTGGTGATGGATGAGGAGGTGGGCCATACAGTATTTGCACCGTTAAGCCTTTTTCACATGTGAACTAAGAAACATTTCTAGATAGTTTCAGACATGCTGCCCTTCCAATATTCTTGAATATGCTGTAAAACGGGCAAAGGATTTTCAATACAGCTTTGTCAAATGTCCTTGCTTTATTTTGGATGCTTACATACAATTTTACACAACTTTGCAAACAGAAAGAAAATTATTTCACACACACACACACACACACAAAAAAAAAACTACCATGGTCAAAATTATTAGCCCCCTTTAGAATTGATCTATTTGTTGAGCCATAGTACAAATCACTGTTGTGCAATGATGTGCTTTAACTTTGTAACGCTCAAAGCTTGTAAAATCAAGTCAAAACTGAATGTTATCTTCCAATTTACACACAGTACAAAAGCTTCAGTAAGGGTTTGAGATGTGACTGAGAAAGCATCATTGCAAAAAACAAAGAAATCCATTTAAACTAAACTAAAAAAAAAAAAAAAAAAAAAAAGTTGATGCTTATAGAGCAGGAGAAAGACATACAAAGTTTTCCAGTTTTGTATTTCCAAGTCCAGAAAAAGCCTGGCAGAGAGGAAGAGAAAGATTTCAGGGACTCTGGAAAGAAAACAGGAGATGTGTCTGAAGACCCCAGAATAACTGCCAAGACACTAGTGAATGAC
The DNA here is from genome assembly GCF_018320785.1 of Cheilinus undulatus. NCBI lineage: Eukaryota > Metazoa > Chordata > Actinopteri > Labriformes > Labridae > Cheilinus > Cheilinus undulatus. Next base: position 37,236,505 of record NC_054874.1, read on the forward strand.
TTAGCCAAGTCAGGAATTGTAGTCTCAAAAAAGACAATCACCAGAGCCCTACACTTCTGGAGAAACCTTCAAGCCAGACTGAAATATGCTGAGGACAACCTGGAGAAAGAGTTTGCATACTGGAAGCATGTCCTTTGGTCAGAGGAGACCAATAAGAGGTCTTTGGCCATAGAGACTGCTTATGTTTGGAGATGGGCAGGAGGGGGGAACACAGTTGCACTATAGAGATGACTGGGAATATTATGTTGTGGGGATGCTTCAGTGTGTCTGGAACTGGGGATTTGTAAAGGGGACGGAATCATGACGAAAGAAGGATATGTGAAGATGTTGAAAGAAAACCTGAAGCGGTCAGCAGCAAAACTGGATCTGGGTCGTTGCTTCGTCTTCCAACATGACAATGACCCATAACATATGTCATTCCTGGTGAAAAACTGCCTTCAGAAGACCAAAGTGAATGTTATTGACTGGCCTGCACAAAGCCCTGACTTAAATCTTATTGAAAGTCTATGGGGCAAACTGAAAACCAAGGTCCATGCCGGAAGACCATCAAATCAGGAGGACCTTGAGAGATTGTTTATTGGGAAATTATTTTGTTTCTACGTGCAAAGTAAAATAATGTAAGCATCCAAAATAAAACTAGGATGTTTCAAATGCTGTATCAACAGTTCCTTTCTATGTAAACACCACTTAGGAAATACTTTTTAAAAAGTGAAATCTTCACAGGGGGCTAATAATTACATCCTGTACTGTATGTCTGAAAGCCAGTATGAAAGGGCAGGTTCCATTATATGATTTAAATATCAGCACCCACTAGTCAGTTGACCAGAAGAATGCAGTATCAGTCCAACATGGTGGATTCAGAGATGATAATAATGATGATGGAAAATACTACAGATGGGGGGAAATGTCCCACTAAAAACTGATTTCTTTAACTTTTAAAAAAGAGGAAAAATGAACTCCACCAATACATAATCCTTCTGGAATCCATCAGTAAAAAGATGTTTCTTGCTTTATTCTATTCGAATAAATGCTAATTACATTAGGACTGGTTGTTTTGGAGTCATAAGATGTTATAGAAAGCCCTTAACTTCACCCAAAATGGAAACAATCCATCCATCTGCTGCAAGTTTTTCTCTCATTATTGCTTTACATATTCTGAATTTAAAATCACTATTTCGCGCATATGGTCTGACAGCTAAAATAAATCTTATTAGTCTTTAATGATGTGAGAATATGGAGAGTGAGTAATTCCCCTATATAAAAATTTAAACATCTGCTTGGAGACTTGCATGCTTTCCGGGTCTATGCTTGCCAATTTATTATAGCTGTGGGTTTGTTGATTTGGATTTAAGCATGATTTTTTTTACCATTGTGGACTTATCTCCTTCTTACAGGTAGAAGAAAATCTTGAGTATTTGTTACTGTCACTTTTGCGACTAGTGCATGTGAATACAGAACAAAAACATGGCGAGCAGGGAGCATGTTTATCAGCCCATCCGTCTCATCTGAGTCCCATCAATTCTCTCCAAAGAGCCATTTGTCCTGGGCTTTCTTTGTTGTCCTATCAGAGCAATGTCGCACAGCAAATTGTCTCCAAGGGTGCAGTCTGGGTGGTGGGAGATGAAGAAGAAGAAGAAGGAAGAGGAGGAAGTGACAGGAGTGTTGTCCTAAATTGCTATCGATTCGGTTGTTTGAACCTTTTTTTTCTCTGGGAGGTTAAGAGTCTAGGAGGAGCGGAGGCTGAGGTTCAAAGGAAGGAACTGTCACCCGGTCTTTATTCAAAGTGATGTCTGTCGCATCCTGTCATCCTTCTCCAATTGTCCATTTAGTGGAAAATTGAAAAGTGAAACATCCTGGGGATTCTCACTTAAGTGTCAGACTGCTGTCAACTCATCATATCAAGCACTCTTTTGGGGTAGAAATACAGTTTATCTTCTTATATTTCTTCATTATATTTCAGCACTGCCTTTCTAGGTATATGTTTGTTTATGACAATAACAGCGTCCCAATATGAGCTCAGTTATTGCCAACACTAAGGGTCATATGGGTCTAATGTGAGGTATCTGGCTGGGGATAAAAATTTAAAGCTATTGACTCCTAAACAATGTACTGTGTAATGTTTTCTCTCCACAATAGGTTCATAGCTCGCTACCTGTTATAAAAGTTATTGACTAAGATAACAACCGAGCTGCTGCACTCCCTGCAGAAAGTGCACAACGCCAAATGGGCTATAATGGATTATGGCCCCTGATTGATTAAGATGCCAGATCTTTTCTAACATACCAAAGAGAAGATTAGAAGGCAGTGTCTCTTTTATGTGTAGTGACTAGAAAAAGTATTCACCTTCTTGGATGTTTTACTGTGTTATGATTTTCAATATAATTTGGCTTTTTGACCAACACTACAAAAAAAGTTCTTTAATGTCAAAGAGAAAAAAGATTTCTATTATCATTATCACTTCTATTAAAGGAGACATATTATGCAAAAATCACTTTTTCAGGCTTTTCTAACACAAATATGTGCCCCTGGCCTGTCCACAATCCCCTCAAATACCAGAAAAATCCATTCCCTCTCCCCCTCTCTTTCTCCACCTTTCAGAAAATGTGTGCTGAAACAAGCTGTTCTTGGATTTAGCTCCTGGTGACCTCACCAGGAGCGTAAGCACTCGCCCCAGGTTTGGTTGGCCCTCCCCTACTTGGAGGAAAGTTCTGCCCTGCTCTACTGATCCTCTCCAGCAGCAGAGATGCTGGATAGCTCAACGGGTTAACCCGCCAACTACAGTCTGGGAGGTTGATAGTTTGAATCCCAGTCCAGTTCTGTACTTTGGATAAAAGTGTCTGTAGTACCAGGAGTACTGCATCCATTTCCTGAAAGGAGCGGAGTCAGACAGCTGATTACCATTTAAAGCCACAGACAGAAACAGCTCATTCTGAGAAGGGTTGAAATAGAGGGGGTTTTAAATATACAAAAATCCTATATTGGAGTGTTTTTTTCAGCAACAAACTGCACAGGCATGTTTTGGGGACCTATGAGACCGATTTAAGCTTGTCTTAAAAGGGTATAATATGTCTCCTTTAATTAAATGAGAATATGAAATGTAAAATAAGTGATTGCATAAATATTTACCCCCTTTAAAGTGACTGACCTAATTCAACAGAAGTATAAAGACACCTGTGTCTGAAAAATTCCAGTCACTGGTTAATCAGTATCCCTGGCTACCATTTTACCATGGAGACAAAAGAACACCTCAAGGTACCCAGAGAAATACTCCGCCGGAGTTCAGTTAAATCCATCATCCATAAAAGGAAGCAATATGGCAAGAGCGTAAACCTGACTAGATGAGGCCATCCTCAGAAACTCAGTGACCATGCAAGAAGGAGACTAGAGAGGCCACCAAGACACCTCTGACTACTCTGGAGTTACAAGCTTCAGCAGCTGAGATAGAAGAGATTCTGCATACAACAACTGCTGCCCTGGTTCTTCACCAGTCAAGGCTTTACAGAGAGTAGCATGTTAAAGAAAACTCATTGAATCTCAACTAGAGTTTGCCCAAAGGCATGTGAGAGACACCATGGTCAAGTGGAAGAAAGTTTGTTTGGTCTGATGAGAACAAAATAGCATTGGGGTTACACCATCTCCACTGTGAAGCACAGTGGTGGAGGCAACATCACGCTGTGGGGATGCTTCTCAGGAGCTGGCCAGGGAAGGCTCGTAAAGATAGACGTTAAAATGAATGTTGCAACATATAGGAAAATCCCGGAGGACAATCTCATTCAATCTCCAAGAAAACTCTTGGGATAAGATTTCATTTCCAGTAAGACAATAACCTGAAGCATAAGCACAAGATACATAGTAATGACTTAAAGACGACAAGGTGAATGTTCTAGAGTAGCTGAGCCAAAACCCAGACCTCAATCCAATAGGGAATTTGTGGCTAGAATTGAGAAGGGCTGTTCAAGCAAGATCCCCATCCAACCTGAAAGAGCTTGAGAGGTTTTGCAAAGAAGAACGAAGTGAAATTGCAGTGTTCAGATTCGGTGCTGTGATTACAGCCAAAGGTGCATTTGCTAAAGACTGACTTGACATATTTAACTGACATTACTATGCAGATATCTGTTTTCACTTGACAATAAAGAGTATTTTTTTGTATATTGTTTGTCATAAAAGCCAAATTATATTGACCATGATTGATTCATAAAATCACTTAAAGGGTATAACATCCAAGTGGGTGAATAATTTTCACAGGCACTGTGTACAATAGATATATAAAATCATTCTAAAATTTGTTATGTTCTTTTTTGACCTGATCTCGATTCTTGGTGTCCTGATCTGATCCTGCTTTGTCTCAATATAAACAAAGGGGCAACTTGATTTTAGCGCTTACCTTTCAGTGCGCCAGTTAGCTATATGCTCCCACCACCTCAGAATTTGAGGGAAATTTCAATTGTTCTGCTTCATCCAGTGCTGGATGGGACAGTACACACCGGCCTGGTGTTGTGAACCTTTACTGAGGCTCCTGCAGATCCTTAAAAAGGCTTGAAACATCCCAAGTTTTTTCTGCTTTAAGGTTTAAAATAGTGAAGGAATTTGCCAAATACTTTATCAGTCCACAGTGTGGATGTATTTTCTGTTCATTCTTTTAGGTTGCTTGCTAGTGTTTCAATGGCAGCATTTACACTATTTACAAACCCAACTAGAGGAGAGAAGAGGAAGACTGGGAATTGAAGTTCAAGAAAATTTGACTTCATGGCGATATGATATACTGAATGAAGCACAGTGGGAATCAAAGCCCCAGAGTCCCTCATGAAATTTGAAAAGCACCAACACAACAGGGTGCACATCTCCACTTTATTCAGGAGGGGGAAAAAATCTTGTGTAGTCAGGCCCGTATGGCATATCCACATCAAAAAGACATAGAGATTAAAAAGCTACTTTTGATTGACCAAAAAGCATCTGTGTCCTTGTGTTCTTTTGCTTTTATTGAATTCTACCTGGAATGGCTGGTACAAAATGTTGTATTTTGTCATCAAAAACATGGTGCACCATTTTAGCTGGGGTGTAATACTTTTATAACTCTAACTTCCATTCTTTTTACTAGCTCTCAAATGACTCCTTGTGCAGTGCGCAGCAACAGGTTTTACATTATTCCAGCAAGCATGAAAATCAGCAGGAGGCTTTAAAAGCCAACCAAAGAGGATTTTTCCCACATTGGACATGTGTTGCATTCTTCTAAAAAGCATCTAAATGACTGTGCATGAATGGAATATTACCTGCAGAACAGTTACTTTGAGCTTAAAAGTGTACACATGTTGGTGCATAACAGCTTTTAGCCCTTGTTAAATGGCAGTGGGAGAGAAAGCCAGTAACAGCTGGTGTTACATTCCACAAAGCAAACACTTTAGTCGTTTCTCTCTTTTATTTCCCTTTCCTTTTATCTCCCTCCTTGTCTTTCTTTCCCTCTACTTTCATCTATCATCAACCATCTTTTCCATTCCCAGCATCAATAGCATTTGGAGAATCACAAATATTTCATATCTATGACCGTGGAAGGTTTCCATCAACTTGAGTGGATTTCCTCAACTTGGGGTGATTTGCATGCCTTAAACTAGACAAGTGCAATGCATTATGCAACACTTGCAGAGCGTTCTGCATAATTCCAACTCACATTTGAGAATCTAACATTTTATGGATTCCATTTTTTTTTTCTTGGTATCTGCTTCCAAACAGAAATAACAGGCTGTTTCTGCATGGATCCTTACTGAAGTGAACTTGTGCTCAAAATTACAGCAGTAAATATTCCCAGACAACTTTTAATCTCTGTATGTAGCACAGGGGGATTTATTTTTATATTTTTTACAGGGTTTTGCACCAAGCCCATTCTTATTTTGTAAGAGGACATGAGACCTAAGATACCAGAGAGCACAGTGAGGTTTGGTTTCAGTGTCCACCTGGTGTCTTAAGCTTAGCTTTCCCTGTCCATTTAAGTGAAAGATAGCGTGCCATTTCAGCAAAGAGACCTCATTGGAGAAATCTCAGGTTGTACTGTGGTGTCAGTGCCAGTGAGTCACATGAGTAGTGAGTAGTACCTCTCTCGTCACAGGAGTGAAAGTGCTCAGAGGACAGGCTTTTTTAAGCAATAACCCGAGGTGCCATCACTGTTAAATGCAGCTGCCACAGTGTTAACATTATCCCTATTGTGGCTTGTGAACAAGAAGTGGGTGATGTTGGCTGTAATAGCTAGTGACTGCTGGATTAGGATTGGACATAGTGCTTAGAGATTAGTGTTCACAGCATTAGTTGGATACAAGAACGCTCTGCAGTTCAACAGGACAGATATAAATTTGGTCATTTTCTGGAAAACAGCATTCCTCAAACAAAATGTTTATGTCCAACATTTTATTTTTAATTTACTTTCCTGAAGCTGCTGTCTCATAAAAATACATGTAGCACTCCAAAGTCGATGCCTCTCTATAAATCACAGCCTTGGGTTAAGTACTTTAAGAAGCTCGATTAATTGCAGCACAATAAAAAATGGCTTTGGAATGAAAATACAAGGAAGAGCCAAACAATAAATCACTCTGTCTTTGACTCTATCAGAGCAGCCATAAAAATGATTTAATTGCAACCAGTGTTAATGACAAAACCCTAAGATGGCCTGCTTCCATCCACATGAATCTTCATCAGTCCTGCTCTCTTTCCAATCAAAGGCCTCGGTCATTAAAGAGTCCCAGGGTATTGATGCCTGTTTTATCACCACTCCTGGAGCCCATTATGGGCCAGGAGGCTGCTTCTCTGTGTCCCCTGCAAGAGGTGACACTCTGAATCACTAATAGGGTAACTTTTGAACTGTTTCGACCGGCTGTTCGCTCCTCACTGAAAGCACAAGAAGTTTATTGACACAAGCAGCTCCATTCACTTTCTATCTGACCCTGTCTTTTTGCTATTTTTTAGTGAGGCGCTACACCATCTCTCTCTCTCTCTCTTGCTCCCATTCAGTCAACCATCTACTCTTAGCAAAAAAAAGCATGCGCTCTTTTTCTGTTTATTTTTTTGTCATTTACTTGATGGAGCAGCGCAGGCTTTGTACAGAACATAATTTGTTTATTTCACTATCAACCGTTTTATTCCCCCCAATTGCTGAACGCAGCATGTCAAGCTTATTGCAGTCGCTGCTGCATCACAAGCACAGATAATGTGTTTGAAGGCACCACCACAGACTGTTCTGTTCCCAGGAAGTATCGTTGTCTTGGGAGCTATAATATACAAGACCCCAGAAAAGTAGTTCTTCATTAAATATCCATCAGCTCACAATGAAACAAGTGAAATAAAAAGTTGCATAACTGGTTTGACTTCTGCAAAATAGGTTATATCTTCTGATGTTAAACTCATTCGACATACTCTGTATTTATAACGCAGCTCTGCTCGATATGGATGTGTGGTGCAGGATAAGACATGACAGTCAAAGTGTCACGCAGTACTCAGCAACAGGATCAGGTACTGCAAGTAGTTTAAAATAAGCATCTGAGTTTATTGTAAGCTCATGTCTTTGGCTACATGTCATGTGGAGTCTTGGGTTTGTTTGTGAAGAAGGGAAAACATGTTGAGAATTGATATCCATTGCATAAGCTCTTTTTGCAATATTTTGATATATCATACTCCTCAACTTTAAGCAGTATACCTCTTGTCATCATTTTAGGTTGTGATGAGACATAACAGCTTTGCGCAGAAGTTTCCACAGTTTCACCTCATCTCTACCCTCTACTTTTTCATTTACATTTCAATTTTATGCCTGGCATACATGGTTGCTGAGTAGGAGTGTAATGGTATTTGTATTCATCACTAACTACCATGGTTTAGTGAATGAAGTTGCGTGATGAAAATGTCTGACTGGAGAAAAAAGCAGCCATACAGGGCAGGGGCTGTTTATTTTATGACTGTTTGCCAACCACTGTTAAATAAGAAATGAAGTGGAGTCAAACACAATGAAAATGACATGGTGGCTGTTCTGAGATCCCCCTGCCCTTCCATGAGCCTACATGAAAGTATCATGAAGGAACAGCACATGTTCCTGCTCTTCCTATGCCAATAAGAAGTCAGAAGCAGTATGAAGGAGGAGCTGGGGTGGAGGAGGGTTGCAAAAGCAGCTTCCAGAGAGAGTGGCAGAGTGTAACCAGGCAAGAGCAGTCGAAATAAAGCAGCATGACAGCAATTGGCCAATAGTGTGCTTAGAGAAAATCAGCTGGTCATCAGCTGATGACTAAACCCACCCTTAGCTACCCCTTCATATGACACTGGTTTGTCCAAACAGTGTTGGGCTCAGCACTAATGTTGTTCAATGGAGTTTTCCAAGATGGATTTGCCTGATGACAGACATACAGTCTGGCAAATCCATCTGCTTTGCGAGGTTCCAGTTTTTCCAGTTAACCTTCAGAAAGTTAAAGACAGTCCATAAACATCAGCGTTCAGTAAGGCAGGGAACTCTGGATAGAGAGTGATGCAAACTGCAGGCATATGTGAGCCACTATCCCTCGAACAGAAACTTGAAGAACTGAAGAAGTGTTGTGAAGTCCCACTCCTGACAGCAGTAGCTCTCTGGGTAAGTTGGCTTACAATTAACACATCTACACCACCAAGTAACTGAGGTTCTCTCCTCTTCACCATTTTCCTCTGAAGTTTCTCCCCTTATGGCCCGCTGAGTCTCTATCTGCAGAAGAGTGGAGTGAACTCCAGGTCCTAACAAAGTCTCCTTTTATCCACAGTAAACAGCATGTCATCATCACTCAAATTGAAATGGCTTTTTTTTAGCTTTATTTTACTTTCATTTGCTGTTGTTGTCCCTGTCAAGGCATGCAGATCCTTGATCAGGAGATAGCAACTGAGTTAGAAGAACACATAGCTGATAGGGATGCATGATATCAGTATTTACAGATATTAGTTTAAAAATGAATTGTTGTACAGCAGCTATGAATATTTCTGCTGATATTTCCAGCCAATATCATGGCTGTAAAAGCTGTTCATATCAGCTGTGAATATTGGCCATACAAACTAAGTTAGTGAAGGTTTAGGCTGGACCGACAGATCCACATCAGCTGAGGTTCTTTCCTTTACTCATCATCATTCCTTACACCTTAAAGTCTGTTTTAAGGACTGAAATGTGTTAATTTGTTCAGATCAGACTTTAAATCGTGTGTTTTCAGGCTGAAGTTTTAGGTCTGAAATACATTTAAGTACTGTAATGGCTATTGTGCATATTGAATAGCTTAAAAAAATCCAATGTTGGGGCATGCCTAGTAGCCAAGGGTGCATCACAAAATAGTCCCAAGCACAGAGACTTTGTGGGTGATGGATAAAAGGTTTCAAAATAGTTTTACACAGCGTACATTTGAGCCAATGTTATTTTTTCACTGAATTCTTCCCAAAAAAATTGCAAAATTACATGGAGAGACTGTATCCGTCTGTCATGTTGTACAGCTATCTCTCTTGCTGTTGTCCCCGGCTCTGCCTACAGGGGCAAAGACACTGTAATCCATCTATCCATCCATTTTCTATACCGCTCATCCCATTGGGGGTTGCAGGGGCGCTGATGAGTGCTAAAAACCCCTGTACCTGCCTTTGACCTAAAAACAGAAGCTCCTCCTCCTCCTCTTTGTTGCTTTTTGTTCTGCATCAGATATTCAGTTTTCCTCTTATTTTTGTTGGATGTTTAGTACACTACAGGATGTACCAACTATGGAAAAGACTGTAACTTGCTCTCTGGTTGTTTCAAAGTGAACTAGAGAAACACAGAAGGGAGAAGCTGGGGCTTGATGTTGCTTTTAAGCTGTTGAACCAAACTCATGCAGAAACATGACCCCAAAACCGAGCTATGAACTGCACCATGACCTCTGTGAACCGCTACACTTCCAGTGTTGAAGTAAATTTTTAACTGATGATGAAACAGCCCGACTGAATACTGATGCTTCTGCATGGCCTTTTAAGATAAACCAGGCCATTAAAAAGAAGATATGCTATCTTATGCTTAGTCCCCCCATCGCTTGTTTGTCTTAATACCCATGAAGAGATCTCGGTTGCAAGGCAGAAAATCTTTGATTGCTTTTACTTCTGGAGTTTGGCAGTAAGTTTGTCAGCCAGTAAAAAAGTTGAAGGTGATTTTTTCCTCAAGGAGTGCTGCACACGTATGTACAAGGCAGGATAGAGATAGCAGAGATAGAAAGCAGATTATTGACTGCAGAAATGGACAGTGATAGCATGGGGGATTACACCAGTCAACCTTGGTTGGATCCTGATGTTGAATCTGCCCTCTTCCTCATTGGACAAGTTGGAAATATGTTCATTTTATCCATGTTATTTTTTTTCCAGGCTTAGCTCTTTCCAATTCATAGACATCACTTTCAATATAAGATTCCTATGTGCCTTTGTGGGTAGCTCTATTACCTCTGCCAAGGAGGTTATGTGATCAGCAGGGTTTGTTAGGTTGTTAGCAACATAATACAAAAAGTTCTTGATGGATTTTGATGAAAATTTCAGGAAATGTCAGAAATGGCATAAGGAAGAAGTAACTAGATTTTGGGAGTGATCCGGATCACCATCTGGACTCACGAATTTCAAAGGATTCTTCACTATTGGGAGATAGGAGATACGCTGTGGGCTAAAAGAGCTGGATGAATGGCACTAGAACAAAGTTTACTCTGTTTCTGTTTCCTCTTGTTGCAGTTATTCATGTTACAGAGCCATAAATAGACACTTAATTCATCTCTATACATCTACAGATACTGTTTTTTTTTTTTGTTTTTTGTTTTTTTTTTACTTATTTTGTGACAAGCTTCAAAACAAATGCTTACAATATCTACACAGGCAGAGAAGGGGATATAAAGCTAAAAAGTAATGTATATTATTATTATGATTTTTTTAACCTTTATTTAACCAGGAGAAAAACCTCATTGAGATTAAAAATCTCTTTTTTTTGCAATAAAAGAAACACTGAGTTTTAAGGTACAGTAAGCAAGTGATTGATATTTATGTGGTACTGATGTAAGAATGATGCACTTACAACCTCCAAAGTTCACAATAACTGCATCATTTTAACCTCACACTGATGGATTCGATGTCTTCTGTTTCACCTAACATAATTGTCATCCCCACCTTTTACACTTGCGAATGAACAAACAGCAGTTTCAAACAAGTGGCATAATGAAGAAGTTCACACTACTGCTAAAAACAGCCAGATATGCATATGAGCAGTGTGACAGTCTCTGATTTATAATTCAGAATTTGTGAGATTAAAGAGAGCGAGAGAGAGAAAAGTTTGATAACTTCAATTTTTAATTATTCATACGGATGAAATTATTCCTCTCATAATATTGTCACTCTCTGGAGAAGAGTCATTCAACTTTAATAGCAGCGCAAGAGATAATCATTTGGCTTTATTCAGCGCCTGTACGTATTTAGAGGATCAGGTTTTATTTTATAGCCAGCAGTTTGTCATTTGTCTCCCTTTAATTTTGTGCATTTTCTTATAATGATGAAAAACAGCAAATATCAGGAGAAATTAATTGTTTTTGGTTTGAAGCAAGTACATTTTCTTATGTTTAAATGAGTGGGATTGTACTGTATGTGTTTAAAAATTAATGCAGGACATGTTTCATGCCTGTGGTATTGTCATTGTTCCTTACAGTACTGGAAAGTTCGTTAGCATAAAAGGTTCTGAAGAAACAGAATCAGAATAAAAAGCAGAAAGCTTTCTGCTTCAAGAGTAACTTTAAAGTAGACATGAGATTTTTTATTTTCTCAACATGAACTTGTGCTCTATTTTTACTCATCTGATGGAACAAGTCAGTGTTCAATTGTTGAGCATCAGTCTTGTATGATTTATGCAATCTTCTATGTGGTCCCCACACAATACATGACACATTTCCTTTTTAAAAACCATGTTTTAAACCTTCAGGTTCTAATGTACTACAATGTGAAACAGCAGATGTGTTAAAACAGGGTTGCACCTTTACCCAAATAGTTATTTATTATTATTATTATTATTATTATTATTATTATTATTATTATTATTAATCTTGGAGGGGACATTGAGTTTTTGCACTCTTTTTTTTTTTTTTTTAATACTAATACTAATACTAGGAGTGTTATGTATAAGCATGGTGTACAGTGTGCAAATTTAACCTGATTCAAATGAAAATTTTGAGTTGCACAACTCACTTGGAAATCACGTGGACCATCAGTGAGATTATGTGGCTTTGTTAGGGATACGACGGCTGAGCATGATGTGGCTAGCTACTCCTGACTGGTTGGGTGGATTACTGGCATGTTTGATATTTTGTTGTACAACTTGCACGTACATAATCCCATGATGAAAGCAGACCCCCTAGCAGAATCCTCAACTTGGGGCATTTTTCCAATGTAAACTGTAAAACAGCATCTTCAATCATCCTGAAAACAGATGGAATTGATTGGCACTAGTGATTCTGTCTATAAAGCAGTACCATGTTTAGCATGTTCCTATAGAATAAAAACACACTGTGAATCCAAATTCTCCCTGTAAAACTGTACTCAAGAGGCTTGTTGATCTACTAGCTCCACCAGGTACTACTTCTTCATGTATTTTGTTGTGCCTCCTTTCTTGTTTGTTGTTTAATAGCGGTACAGAAGAACAACCTGGCTTGGAGTGTAGATACTGCCATGTGTGATTAAGTTGTTTCCTCTCAGATGTATTTGTCGTGTAACTACATGTACCAAACTGTGATTCCAAATACAATACACCCCTTGTATAAAGGCCAGGAATACAGACACAGGATCCTGTGGACATACAGTAATGGAGAGATGTTAGAAGAAGTGAAGTGCACACAAAGAAGTGCCCAAGCATGTGGGAGTTCTATGTGTTCGGACTTGTAAAGTACTCTCTGTTCTTTGGTCCATACCATGACATGAAGTTGGAACCCTGCAGTTTCACACCCAAGTCCCTCTGGAACTACTGCCGCCCCAATTCAAACTTCCTTAGTTATATCTGTAAAACTTTTAATAACAACCTTTCTTTTGGCTACAGTACAAAATCTGCTTGGAGCACTTGAGCACCAGACTCCACAGTCAGAGTTTTGTGTTTCACACTCCTCTCATACACCCAAACATGTTCCTACAACTCCATGTGATACAGTAACATTGCACCTGTCTGAAACAGACCCCTCTCCAGCCTGCAAATCCATATTCAAATAGAGCTGGACAAAGAGCAAAGCTGTGTCTTATTTACCGAAGGTGGAACAAGGAAGTGTAAAGACTACAGGTGTGGTGTTAGAGTTGGAGGGCATAACTGCTGCTGTGGTGTCAGTTCTTTTACACGCCCTGTTCTTTGGAGAGTATCGCAGTCTCGCTCTTTCCTCTGCCGTGTTTGATCTTTGGAGTTCTGGTTCCCACAGATGGCACTCCTTGGTCTGGTTCAGTCTAGAGAGAGACAGCTTTTCTCCCCTCTATCTTCCTTAAAGGACAAAAGGGACTTTTTTCCCTTCCCCAGGGCGACAGCATACTCCCCTGCCAATCAAGAATCCGTGATTGAATTAGTGCCAGGTCCGCTAGCTGCTGCTTCCGCTGAACGACAGACAGATCCCGAGTAGAGATTAGGCAAGTGTGAAGTTCACCCTCCCTCAGAACTCCTCACATGCATCTCTTTTCTCCCAAGCTCTCAAAGGCACCTCAGATGAAGAGAGCTGTTGCCTGACAGGCCCTGAATTGTCGTGCATGTGCAGAATGCAAACGAAGCGGATGCCCATCTCCTCCTTCCCATCCTCCAGGAAAGAAAAAAAAAACCCATAGATGCTCCATTTAGGATGCAGCAGCAGTTCTTATACATTTTCCAAAGAGCTCTTCCAGCGGAGTTAAATGAGTTTTGGAAGATAGGAGTGCAGCGATAAAGATGCGCCCTATAGCGCAAATATGGTCTGGGATCTTATAGTAATAGCTGGCAAATAGCAACATAACTGTTTCTCCTTTGGGGGCTGTTTCAATGCTAGTATTTTTACCCTGAACATTATGACTCAAAATTCAAAATAAGTCAGTTTATATTTTTTTTTAATTTATACGTTTAACACTTAATGTATACTAAGAGCTTGTCCCTAAGCTGAAAATCACTGGCTTTGTTCAGAAGTGGACAGCCTAAATATACAGGCGACTGTTCCACCCTCACGCCTGAAGGCGATTTTGCAGATGTTTTAAATCCACTAAGTCCAATGCCACGCAGCTCAGTGTTGTGGTGATATCCTGCTGGGAGAGCACAAGAGAAATGCTTTAGAGAGCAAAGCAACAAAACACCCTCTGGCTTGACAAACAATTTAGGCAGCTTCAATAATCCAAAATGCTGTCCCCGCTTATTGCCATCCCTCAAAACAAAAACAGAGGCTTGTCTTAAATGTCCAATGGCTCAGCAATGATTTAAGAAGAGAAAGGGAGCACAATAAAGATGGTGTGTCAGTAAACTAAAAGGCCTTGTGTAAGCTGTTCAGGACAGAGAGGTGCTTTATGGGACTTTGTCTTGTGAGTTTTATAACACCCACTGTGGTCAGGGATCTACTGGGGCAGAAAAAACTCTAAATGTGAAATTGCAGTTGTAGAGGATGTTCGAGACATAAAGGCTGCAATTTCAAATCATATTGAAGTGTTATCTCCTTGTTAGCTCTTTCATTTTCACATTACATTTAATGAGAGCAGATGTATGGAGATAGAATTTCTCAGCTTAAACAATTATTCAGATATGATGTCCTTTACATGTACTGCAACTATCATACACCTCTCTCAGGATCAACACATCCTTATTCATCACAACACCACTGTTATGCACAGGCTGTGCTTAGATGTTTGACTAAATGCACAGAAGGAACAGTAAGGACATGATAATGTTCTATGATTTAAAATACTTTTAAAGCTTCACAGAGAGCATTGTAAGTTTGAGAAAATGTATACTTTAAGATTATCATAGCCTCAAGATGCCTTTTTAGAAAGAGTTGCCCCACTTTTTTCACCTCACTGTATCATAGATGCAACATAAATCGATGCTCTGAGATAGAAACTTTGGCTGTATATAAACAGATGTAGTCTCAGTGGTGTCACCCACTGGTTCCTATAAGTGATTTTTAAAGCCCAGCAGTGTCCGCCACCATATTGGAAATGTTGCCTCGAATTTAATGGTAAATGGACTTAAGCTTGTATAGCACTTCTTTAGTCATCTGACAACTCAAAGCACTTTTAAACCACGGGTCACACCTACCAATTCATATCCTTTCCCACCGCTCACAGACTGACACACAGGTTGTTATGGAGATCTGGCCATCAGTATTAGCTTATCCAGTTCAAACACATCCATACCCATTAACACATCATCAATGAAGCAGAAGCAAGAACTGCAGTTCTCCCATTTCTGCATTTGCTTCATTCTTCAACACACTTGACACTGTGCCGTATATCTTACTATTGTTCAAAAAATGTTTTCTTTTGATTTCGTTTCTTCTTTATTTGCTTTATGAATCATTTTTTTAACTCTTGCACATCAAATTTCTTCTGTAAATGATTGATTACATTTCCTAAATTACAGAAAAAAACTTGAATTTTAGTGCCTTTTCAGTTTGTTAGTCTGTAGTCGGACTAATTTAACAGGCAACACCTTGAAAAAAGCCATTAAGAAGTTGGATGGTTTTCTTTTTCCATTTTTATTTTGATTTAACTTTTAATACTTCAGTGTTTTTCACAGAATTGGAGAAACCTTTTCATTTTTTTTTTTTTACACACAGATGCATGCTTTTACTAGGGTTTGAAATTTCACCTGCCACCATCCAAAGGCTGGTGTCTTTGTGCAGTGGTGGGTGAATTTACTCAAACTATCGGCCACAGTAGCAGCTAAATAGACGTAGAGTTACAGAAAGCAAT
Organism: Cheilinus undulatus; assembly: GCF_018320785.1. Classification (NCBI taxonomy): domain Eukaryota; kingdom Metazoa; phylum Chordata; class Actinopteri; order Labriformes; family Labridae; genus Cheilinus; species Cheilinus undulatus. The sequence continues at coordinate 37,252,420 of NC_054874.1, forward strand.
GTAATTAAAATAGCAGTATTTTACTCATCTTTTTTCGTTTAATAACATAGCCATGATTCTCCTCATATAAGTTTAGATACTTAGAGGTGAGTCTTGGTCCAGGTTTAGATAAATCAAACTTTGAGGATACAGCTGCAATGGAGATGCCAAACATCCTCAAATAAAGAATCTAAAAAATAATAATAATAATAATGTTTTTATATAAGCAATTCTAGGAGTATTATTTTCTTTTGTAGTTTCAATATTTATTAGATAGCCTCTGACTTGAACACTTTCAGTCTTGAATATAATGTCATAGGTCACTACACTTTACTGCAGCTTTGAATAGAGCAGTTTCCATAAAACATGATTGTCTGATTTATTCTTTTATCCACCAGCCATCGTGGAAGGTAGGCAAAAAGTTTAATTTCCAACCCAGGCTTGAAATTTAAGGTTTTCTTTTAGTATTTACAGACTAGTAGCTGAAATTACAGTTAAATAATTTACATTCATAATAAATATAAAAACTCTAAAATTTAGAAAAAAAATACAAAACATAATTTTGTTTTTTATATGTGTAGACAGTCCTGTTCTTGGTGTTGGTTTGGTGTTTGAGGCTCTTTTTGTCACATCTGCCCATGTAACATTCACACACTGTTGCACTTCACCCTGCAGGTATGGAAGTTATTTTTGTTTACTGGTGAAAAGTGGAAGGAAATTGTCTCTTGTATGCCCTTGTATACCCTGTTATAAAGGACAGGTGGTTGGAAAGTGCAGCTCTCTTTCTACCTCCTGCTGGCTGCAGTGGGTGCACAGTTTTTCCTCTTTTGGGACCCAGCGTTGTCTGTGGTGTGCTCTCTCAATTCCAAGGTTGTGGTCACTGTGTCTGTACATGGTCAGACATTTCCTCAGCCATGGATTAGCCACAGTGCTTAAAGGTAACATATTTTACCCCTTTAAGACAAGTTTATATTGGTCTTAGAGGTCCCCAAAACATGCCTGTGAAGTTTGTTGCTGAAAAACCACTCCAGTTTTGGATTTTTGTATGTCTAAAACACTCTTTTTCAGCCCTGCTCAGAATGAGCTGTTTCTGTGTCTGTGGCTTTAAATGTTACTGAGCTGTCCGACTCCGCCCCTGACTACACCCCTCTCAGGAAATAGATGTGGCTTAATACATGTGACTCTCCTGATCCTCTTCTCAGCTGCCAGCTGAGAGGAGGATCAGGAGAGGAGGGCAGAACTTGCTTCCAAGCGGAAGGGGCCGATCAAACCTGGGGGTGGTGCTAACTCCTCACATGACATTATGAGTGTAAAATCTGAGAACAGCTTGTTTCAGCACACATCTTCTGAAAGGTGGAGAAAGATGGGGGGAATGGATTTTTCTGATTCTTGGGGGGATGGTGGACAAGCCAGGGGCACATATTTTTGCTAGAAAAGCCTGAACAAGTGTATTTTGCATAATATGTGACCTTTAAGGCCATCTGCAACTGCATATTCAATATTAAGAGACAAGAAGCATTCCAGTTTGTTTTGTTTTCCAGTTGATTCTTGCCAATGACTTACTTTTTTTTTTTTTTTTTTGTGAATAATTTGGTTTAAGATGGTTGATTTTCTCTCTCTCATAATGAAAATTTAAAACAAGAAAAAAGTTTGCCAATGCCACTTGTGCTGACATCCACATACCTGGATGTCCTGTCTAGTATTGTATACATGTGGAAAACACTATTCATCTCTGAGGGGAAATTTTGGTTCACACTTATTCATGGTGAGACGTGCTTTTTACCTGTGTAGACCTGAAACGCATATATGAAGGACTTTTTTTAGCAGTCAGGCCTAGTTCTATGCCCTTTTGCTTACCAAGACTTGAACTGGCAATTTTCTGGTCCCCAACATGAATCCCTACAGACGGAGAAGCTGCCCCCAAATCTAGGTGAAATGCAGTATAATTTTTTAACAACCAACATCAATTGTATTAAACTTGGCTTGACTCAGTGGAGCCATTTGGAAGGTGTTATGTTCTATCTAGCACAAACTGTCTGGGATTAAACATTTCTCCCCAAATACCACCAGTCTTACAAACTAAATGTGCCAGGTTTTTTTTGTAACTTTCAGAAACACAGAAGGATGATAAAGCCATCCAACACGACGCTTAATGCTCTACATTACTAATGATAACACAGACAGCTGTACTGGCAGTGGGAGCATTTGCCATGCACAAAAAAATGGCAAATGATAATCACATTTTATGCCATCAGCTGTGGGTAATGTGATACTGGCCGGAATCCCATTATCATCACAGTTATTATCGACCACTGCTGTGCAAGCAGTGCAAACACAGTCTCAGTGACTCCCTAAGAGTTGTACTCTGAGCCAGATGTAATGGAGGGAAAGAAAAGGGAGACAGAGGAATAAGTTAGCTGGGGTTTTTACTGAAAGCCTCTTAGAGCCCTCTGAATCATCAAATATCTCATCATAACTCCAAGACAAAAGAGTACAATGAAAAGATTTCGCATTATTTCTAAAAGTAGCATGGAGAGAGAACGAAACACCTGCCTATCACTGGGGATGCAATCATATGGAGACACTGTGCTTGCAATTTGTGGGAGTAGAAACACAAGCAGTGTGAAAACTCTTATGTGCTATCTCACAGCATTACTGTGTGGAACAAAAGCCCTACAAAGGCTCATGGTTGAGCCGTTGTTTTTGACAGAAAATCAGTGGAATATTCCAATATTGTGACTTACAAGCATTGATCGTGACATTCAGCAATTGTAAGTGCTTGTTCCAGTTCTGGCTTTACTGTACGAGTCTTAATTCTGAAGTCTTTTCATGTAATCCTTTAGAGGAATTAATCTATTTCCAGCTATTTTACGATAGCACTATAGAAACCATTGAAAAATGTTCATTAAAACTAACCCTCCACTGACCTCCAGTCATTTCAATACAGAGTGATGCTTCAACTGTCTTATGTGAGATCAGAAAAAATGCTGTGGAGCCGGCAATGAGTGCAGGGGACTTGCTCGGAGGAGGTGAAATAATCTTCCGAACTAATCCGTTTCTGTACCTGATAGGAGAGAATTGTACTCACCCAGAGGTCCCCTGAGCCTCTGTGTAATATGAGCACATACTATGACAAGGTCTGCTGGGCTGTAGAGTGTACACATAAAAATCAATATCTCAATCTATGAATCTGTCTAACAGAAGAATATATGTTTCCGGTTTCAATGTCGTAATTTAGTAGAACAAAGAAATACAAAAACATCAGCACAAAGAATCATGAACATGTGCTCTTCAAATTCGAAGATGCTCATCATTTGTCTAAAAATTCCCTTTCAGTTTCTGACGTTTTCAAATTTGACCAATAAGTGATTTCAAGTGACTGACTGACAGTATTTTCAGTGCTGAGCTAATGCTTAAACCAGCTTTAGGACCCCCTTTTGTGGACGCCTTTGAGTGTCATAAAAGCTGCTTTATTCCAGACTGGATGTGTTCTTTTGTATGTGTGCTCTGTTCCAGCCCTATCCTCCAACAATCAATTTCTTGGAGTGCTGGATGCACTTGAGTGATGGGAGCGCAAAAGTGGTGACACTCAGCCATCAAGCAATGAGAGCATCAAATGATTGCCTTTTAGAAATTGCTGTATCTTCACATGTCTTTGAGAATATCTCGCACCCCTGCTTTACTTTTTCCTCGACTTGCCGCTCACCACTACTTGGAAGAGTTTCCTTTAGACTTATGTTATCAGTTTGTGCTTCAGTGCGGTGCACAGCCTTGTGAAATGACTGTTTGGTCCTGCAGGATGCCCATAGTGGAAATTCCATTACTTCTCTTGTAGATCCTAACCTCAGATTTAGAGAAAAAGGAGAACTCTGAAAAGCTCACTAACTCCACTCTGGAAAACTAGACGCAGTTGCTTGACTGAACTAAATGCCATAGCTGTCCAAAGTAGCTAAATTAGAACGCTCTTAAGGCGAACATAAATATAATCCCTCTTGAGAACCCAAACTAGGTTGTTCCCAAACTTTAAAATGACAGAAAGGAGGAAGCGAAAAGTCTGGCAGACAATAAACTCATTCTTTCTAGGAGTTTTAGAGGGTTTAGCATTCTCCCCTGCCCCTTCAATTTCGACATCCAGTAAACCGGCCTGGGTGTCCTCCATCAAAGGACAACACACAAAGGATTCATTCCCTTGTAATAATGGTTTCTCAGCCGCCTTCTGTCATGTGAGCGATAGTAATTAGGAATAACAGAGACCGGCTACGGACAGAAACTGAAGTCCTTGAGATCACTTTAGAGGATGGCGAAGCCGACTGACTCAGATTGGAACCTTATTAGTATTTCATTAACACGCCTTTTACCTTGTTCTCCAGGGTTGCCCGGGTAATTAACGCTCTGTCGTGCTCCTTCTCAGAGCACTGGAGGCTTTTCATGGAAGTCAATTCCTCGTTGAGCTCATGTTGTACAGATGGAAAACACTTCATCTCACTCTTATCCTCCTATCACAGCCAGATCAAACTTAATCATTTTGTTTTGACTCTCAATGGTTTAACAGGTGCTGTATTTTGCTCCCTGGAAAAGCTTTTTCAAGACTCGTAAAGGAAGGTGAATCACTTGCTTTCATTTTTGTTGTTCGCCTCAAAGTGCAATAATGAATTGTGTATTCCCTCTCAGAGTATCATGCTGTCTTTTATTGCTTTCTTAATGGAGAGTACCTGTAAAGTCAACCACATCAGGGAGAATTGATTTGATTTCAGCTTGAAATAAAAGAATTTACTCTTTTAGAGTGGGAATTTATTTTAAGAAATGATCACAGGCTGAAGTCTCAGGGGTGTGATGTTGATCCAAAGAACTATTTTTATTTAAATGAAAATGGGTGCAAATATCCCAGGGCATTGTAAGGTGAAGCGCCTAGATAAAAGCGGTGATAAGTGGTGGCTCCAAGGGGCTGCTGATTTTCACTAAACCATTCCTATTATTTGTTTGTTATGTTGCTGTTTATTCAATTAGCCTCAGTACTGTTGGGCCTAATTAAGATGCAAGACCTGCACACAATTAGTGTTTGCTGGCACATACTCGTACAAATTAATCTTTTGATTAATTGTTATATTATTGTCAATGATTGCTTTGATTGAATTTGGTTCTTGAGTCACATGCAAGGTGCTTATCACCCATAAACCCACAAAATAATTACTCAAGCTTATCATTATGACCTTTTAATATAATGTTCTGTGCTGCCTGGCTCCCACTTCTAGGGAAAAGCAGCTAAGAAAATTCAGCACCGCCAATAATGAATGGTAATCAAGTCCCATCCAGGAAGAATGAATATCAGCATAGGGCTCATACGGCTCTGTGCCGAACCTCACCGATCCACCACCTCACACCTTCACACCTCCTTCCTTCAATGTCTCCATTCCTTCTTTTCACACTCCATCGAAATACTGCCCTCTGAATGATGTATGGGAGTGAATGGGTATGCCGATGTCATTTTTCACACTATCCGTTCACGTTGTCTAGCTGGGGCTGAGCTGACCAGTGAATCCTATCAAGCTGTAAAATGTGATCTCCAGCGTCTATATTTTTAATGGGAGGGCGTAAATCCTCATGATGTGTTTGTCCCCTGCTGGACAGAGCCTTTTAAGAAGAGCACTATACTGATCCACTGCTGTCACACAGTAGGGCGCCTTAAAAATCCATAGTTAACTTCTTTGAGGGCCTAAACTTTAAACAATGGTGTGAAGTTGTAGTTTTTGTTCTCTAGATATGAGCTTAAATGTGTCTCTTAAGATATTTTGGCAACACTTTATTTTAGAGGGTCCTAATTACCAAGTAGTAGTTTAAAAGAAATAAGTATAATCATCTAGTGATTTCTCAAAAAAAAAAAAAAAAGATGGTAATTGCCTAGTAATAACTTTGAATGTTACCAAGTAATAAGCAGGAAATATGGTAATATCAATTAAGTTTTTACCTAGTGATAATGTATTACAAAAAACGTAATTACTCAAGTATTGTGGCAATTCTCTGTTAATTGGATGGCATTTTATAAAGTAATTTATTAGAAATCAGATGAAAGTTTTTCTATATAAGTTGCATGATAATTCCCAGCTAACTTGTTTGTTTGGCTCACTAAATAAAAGTGAGTTGTTCTCCCATAATTTTTAGGACATTTCCAGGGGTAGGAAAGTAACTAATAACATTTGTTCAAATTACTTCAACTGAGTAGTTTTTTTTTTTTTTTTTTTCTTTTTTTTTTGGTACTACTCTTGTCCTTTATTCACCTCTGCTGACCCCACAGTAGCACATAGAGAGACATCTAACACTCCAGCTGTTGTACACAACAACAGCTGGAGTGTTGATATATTCAGTTTGGTTTTAACTCCCAAAGTGCAATTCTAACTCCATTTTGAGTGAAATAGTCTTCATTTTTGAAGTTATTTAACAGTACTGATCCATCACTCTGTAAAGAGCCATTTATCAAAGCTCTGCCCACTGTGATTTCAAGTCTGGGGGGATGTGTGGGTGTAATTACCCACCATGCTCTTGGGCAGAGTTTAGATGTGTTCTTTATATGTTTAGTTGTGTTTGGATGTTTCCTGTTTTACAGTGATCCCTACTGGGGTTCTTTTGCTCATGTGGATTTTTGTCGTTTCTGATTTGAGACACATTTACACCATGAGTAAAGTTATGCTGAGTTACAGTTTGACTTCAGGTTTTCCTAAAAGTAACAGAGTATTCCATTGAAGTATGCGTTGCCTTGCTTTGAGGTTGGCTAGTAGTGTATTGGTAATGTGGACTAATATATGTGCATTTAAAGTGCTAAACATAACTTTGTATGACACAAATTAACGGTTTCCGTTTAGCTGTGTATTTTCATTTGTTATAGAGGTATGACTTTACCTGAACAGGAAAGACCATATTTTAGCCACCCCAGTAGCTACCTAGTACTTAGTACTACTTTTCCTTGAGTAGATTTATGAAGCAGTAATTCGTAACCAAAGTAACTGCACTTTTACTTGAGTGCAACAATCTTGTACTTTTTCCACCTCTTAAAACTTACTATTAACACACTCTTACTGTTTTATGAATCAGTTTATTCCCAAATAGTTATACACAAAAAAGACACTGCCTCAGCTGTAATGGTGTCTTACATAATAAACAGAAAGCCCTAACTGCAGTGAAACAACAGTCCTGCATTCATAAGAAACCTGAGTTAGAATATAAGTGTGCAGTTATGTGATATGAAATTAAAGCATGCCTTTGTATAAGAGAATCTATCACATATTTACAGAAATGTGCAAGGTGTTTGTGAGGAAGTGTGCAAAGCTTTGCTATTTAAACTACAAAATTGAGGTGCAATGTGCTCATATAACGATGTGTGTCATATTGATGTCTATTTGTACTGTTCCATGAGGTGTTATCTCACAGTTATACTGGGAGCTCTCACTCCCATTTTGTGTGTATTTAGTGTTGCCAAAATGCTGTTGTTCATGTTCCCTCTGGTGCTATAGCTTAAATTAGAAAGTGAGAATAACACTGACTAAAGGTAAATATATCCTAGTTATGTTTTTGATATTTCCCCTGGAGTTACTAACATCATTTTCTCTCTTTTCTTTCTTTCTGCTGCCCTTTTTGTAGGTAAGTGGATTTTTTCCCTGTTACTTATACTTAAGTACTTTATACCATTTCACCTACATCACTTTCTTCAAAGAAGAAGCATACCTTCAAAATTATACTGAGAAACTTGGACAACTTCAGTGCTTCAGATAACTTTTAATGGAAAACTTTTCAGAGAAGCAGTTTTTGGTCAAGGTCCTATTTAACTCAGAGAACAAAGGAAAAAAATAAGCATCATTATAGTAAGGACTTTTAAACAAAGACAAAGCGAGTGCTTTTTATACATTTATTCATATAGCTCTTTTATGTAAGAGTTGGAAAATATTTTTTTCCATGAGTTGTTTTATGGGGAGTTATGTGTAGTATAGTTTGTGTGTGTGTGTGTGTGTAGAATTTTTAACTCTTTGTGAGTCCAGTGCATGTTGGTTGTGATATAGTACTACAACTTCAGCTAACCAAAACAGCTTAGTGTCCATCCTTTGTTCTTCAAGCTGTTTATAAGAAGACAGTAGTAACAGTATTGACATCTCACGATACGGTAATACCTCAGTAACAAGTCCACAGTACTGTATCTATTGCAACAATTGAAGACCTGGCATTTATTTGCAAAAAAAAAAAAAAAAAAAAAAAAGAAAGAAAATTGCACTTAAAATATTGCAGTATTTGCAAAAAAGAATGCTTTCTGTGAACGCTTCCTTAAGAGTCTTTTGGCTTGACTAGATTCTGCTGCTCCCATTTTTGCAAACCTTTTCTGAGGTGATATTTTGCCGAGTGGCTCCTCATGTTACTAATATTCCCCATCAAGTGTGTCACTGTAATTCAGCAGTGTCTGCATACTGTTTATGTTTGTCTGTCACCTTTCCTCCTTTCTCATGTCTTGACACTGGGAAACTAAAATGCTTCCACCTGTCACTGGAGCCTCCACGATCTCAGAAACTTGGTCACCTGGTTCTCCCTCACACTTGTAGTATCCATCATTTTTGCACTGTTAGATCAAGGCAGCAAGTGGAGCACAAAGGATTATGGGCAGGCAAAGCGTGATTGTAACTGCACTTCCCACTTCCCTTTGCTCTGCTCCAATAAAAATACACAGTTTGAAACATCACGTGTCTACAAGGGTATTAAAATGAAAAGCTACTTATTTAATTTATTTTATTTAACAAAAGGTGTTCCACAGAATTTCAAGTAGAAGGCCAGCTTAATTTGCTATTTATTTTAACATGATTTTCATGTTTTAGCTTAACTGTCATGTACATATTTATACTGATGACACTGTGCTCTTTTGTCTTGCTGACACTGTAACTAGTTAAAACAGTCTTTGAGCAATCTACAAGATATATTTCTGATGTTTGTCTGGTACCTAATGCTGATAAAACAGAACTGATGCTCTTATCAAGAGAAAAAAGCAATGAGTGAAATAGGAACAATTAAGTAACTATCAACCAAGTCAGGATTAATAATATTTAGGAATATAACCCATTGTGAGATAGACATTTTATTTTCACATTAAAAATCCTAACTTAGGCCTAACCTGACACACCAGACAGGCCGTTTCAAATATCCACTGCATAGATATAGTATCTCACATTCATCTGGTAAAGCTCACATAGTGTTTGTAAAGGGCAAGATGTCTAAAAAATATTCTGAAGACGATTGAAAGAACTTTCTGTCTGTTGCATTCATGACGGGCCAAACAGAACGACTGGACAAAATGATGTTGTACACACACTCTTCTCCTGAGCAGACAGGCTACAGGTAGTAATAGTTTGTGAATAGTGACATAGAGACAGGCAAAAATATCTTCTTGCCAAGAAAAGCTTTTGGTGTGGCTCTTTGCTTTAGTTTTTAAAAATAAATGTGGACCAGTTCGTATTAAACTGCCATATTCCTTTCGCTACATTCAAGCTAATAGCTACCATGACAGAAGCCAGTGAATACTACTGCAAACCCCACCTGTAATGATTGCAAACTCATGCTGAAGCAGACTGGGTGAAGAGCGAAAATGTCTTTTCCTTCATAAAGAGCTTTCAGTGTGACTCTTTGCTCTCGTTTTAAGAAGGAAATGTCCAGTTCTGACAAAACTGCAAGTGTGGCTACATCTGAGCTAATCACTCCACCAGCAGCCATTGTATATACCCACTCACACTACATCTAAACCCTTCCCCCTGTAACTCTCACAAACCGAAGCAGGTTGGCAGAAGAGCAAAAACATATTTTCCTATCATGAAAAGCTTTTAGTGTTGTTTTTTTACTTTATATTTCATACAGAAACATGGTTCAGTTCTGGTAAAACTGACACTATCCTATAGTTACATCCAAGCTAATCACCACTCCATAGCTCCGTAGCTACCACCTCTGTCTCCTCTAACGATGCTGATTGGTCCAGACAGTGTTCGGTTCAGCTCAGACGTTGTGGATTAGAGCTTTTCAGGATGGATTTGCCTGATGACAGAGATGGAGTCTGACAAAACCATCTGCTTTGCGAGGTTACTTTAGGCCAGCTTTGGAAAATGAATGGCTATGTTTGCAAAAGAAAAATATCTTCCTGGTATTCTGTAGGAGCATGATTATGGAGGTTGTATTAATGTCATTTTTGGACTTTGGTGACTTGATGCACAGGTCAATAATCCTAAAATGTCAGGACTTTATGACTTTGCATTGAGATGTATTATAGCTGATACATACCTGTCTTTTGTACAGTTAGGCCTGCAGGTCTCCTCTCATTTGCATCTTTTTACACAGAAAGTCTTTTCAGAATCATTAATTTCCTGCCTTACAAATCAACAAGTTTCTTGTGCATGTGCACAGATGAACAACAGATCTCTTTATCCTTACATTTCTGCATGTTTGTCTTACTGCCGTTGGTTTTTATTATGTGATTATGTGCATTAGACGTCAATAACATCTGAGTTAAACCTTAATGAAAGAACTTTATCCTCCATGCTTCTTCCAGGGCTCACTGCTGTTTGGCAGTCAAGGAAGAAACAACTTGGTCCTCTGTTGCCATGGAGACTGTTGTATTTGTTCCAAGTGCAGCAGCCGTCAGTGTTTAAATTTCAACAACAACTCTGATGCACTGCTGTTTTCTCGAAGAGTAGGTTAATTAACAACTTAATAATTCAAAGGGGTGGGAGGGTTAACAGTAGGCATGGGTCTAGTCTCATGTGATTGTGATTACTGTTGGCATAAATAGTGATTTTATTCCTTTGGCATGCTCGTGTCCATTGAAGTGAAAATCCTTCATTAGTGTCAGAGTGGATACACAATCCACACAGAGACACATGCACTTCCTTTAAACTTCTATGAATCTGTTTGATGGGGTGTAAAGATACTGTTCTCCTCAAAGATGAGGATAGTGAGGAGATCAGAGTTTAAGGAGCAGGTTTACTCAGTTGTAACTTAGATGAGTGCTGTAGTGTAGTTTCAGCAGGATTTAGACTAGTACGGCTCAGAGAGGTCATTAGGATTCTGAGCAGTTTGCCCTGGGAGCGTGTTCCACTCTGTTCTAGGGAGGAAGGTGGATGTTGGAGTTGTTCTTGTGTTGTTCTGTAAGCCAAGGTTGAGACCAGGCTTTTCAAGTATAGATAAGCATGCCTTTCCTCCCATCCCATTCATTTTTTTCAGCTTTAGTTTTCTCTCATATTCAGTATGTTAGGATTTACCAAGAAGGCGACACAAGAGTATTTTCTACAGCCAAGATTTTCAGTAATTCAATCTTCTTCATCAAAAGACTGCTGTTATCTGCAATTTGAGAGAAACAGCTAAGATTACTTATAGTAAGCAGGGATGGCTTTTAGTTACAGATTGTATTCAAGACAAATGAATGATGGAGATCCAGTTTAAAGTTTTGGAATCAGTGCTTACACCCACAGCACAAGGAGAAAGCATCTGTTCACCAGTAATGAATTCAGACCCTTGCCCTTACGCTGTCTATCTAGGCCGAGAAACTGCTAGAAGGACTTATTTGGTACACCTGAGTTTCTCAGGGTTTATCAGTAGCAATGTCTTCCCAAAGCAGACCTAATCTGGGAGGCTGACCCGTACTGCCCCAGGCTAGATCAAACTTAGGACTGAAGCTACGGCTCTCCCACAGTCCCAGCAATGCCACCCTTTGATTGTTGAAGGCCCAAATCCTTTAAATGTCGGGCAGACTTTGAGAGGCACTACTGCTCAGGAAAAAGAAGCAGCCACTTGCTGGGAGCTTAAACTCTCTGGGGAAAAGCAATGTCCCACTTTCAGAAAAGGGGGAGAGTACCTTCACATCCTTTCCGGGCACCACTTGGAGGCTCTGACAGCAGGTATGGGGACATTGACGGTCCCAAATGGTTTTGTGAATGCGGAGAAGTGGCCTCCATCTTACTTCCTCCTGTCTCATGCATCACACTTCTGAAGTGATGGAGGGCAGGGGTTGGGTCCAGTGGGAATTCAGTCCACTATGCAAGGTGTTGGAACACACTCTGCATTGTGTTACTGTTGCAGTAATGCACCAAAACAAGGTAGAGTGCATGCACAAACATGTTGATCTTTATACTTAATGACTGAGTGTGTGTGGCTTAGATCATGATTTGCATATATTTTGAATTAAACAGTAAAGGGGGTTGATCTTTCAGTAATGAATGTTGTTCTAATTTTAACTGTTGAATGGTTGCTCAATTTGTCCAAATTCCTCAAGAGAAGAAAGGTTTAATTTACAGAAACAAACACCTGTCATTGCATATTCTCAAGCAGTTTGGTGAGCACAATAATTCACTGGATTTGTTTTTTTTGTGTGTGTGTGTGTGTGTTTTACCCTTTTATTGATTTTATAAATCAATCATGGTCAAAATAAAGACTTTTTTAAACTAACCAAAATCCAAAAAAAAAAAAAAAAAAAAACCTGTTAAATGTCAAAGTGAAAACTGAACTCCACAAAGTGATGTCGATTTTTTAAAATAAATAATGTAAAATGAGTTATTGTATGAATATTCCCCCATTTAAAGTGACTGAGCTAATTCATTTGAGGTTAAGCCACTTGGTGCTGGTTGTCTCATAGTTAGTGAAATGAGGATTACCTGAGTGCAGTGACTGTGTCTCAAGCGATTGTAGTATATAGACACCTGTGTATGGAAGGTCTAGTTAATGGTTGATCAGTCTTCCTGGCTACCATTACACCATGAAACAAAAGAATACTCCAACCAACTCAGAGAAAAGGTTATTGAAAAGTATAAGTCAGGGGATACAAAAAAATTGTCAGGGCATTGAACATCCCCTGGAGTTCAGTTAAATCCATCACTTATACCGGGAAGGAATATGGCACATGTGTCAGTCTGCCTGGATCAGGCTGTCCTTATAAACTGAGTGACCATGAAAGAAGACTAGTGAGAGAGGCCACCAAGACACCTATGACTACTCTGAAGGCGTTACAAGCTTCAGCAGCTGAGATGGGAGAGACCCTGCATACAACAACTGTTGCCCTGGTTCTTCAATGCTTTAGGGCAGAGTGGCAAAGAAAACGTTGCTGTTAAATAAAAGCTCATATTAATCTTGACTAGAGTTCGCCAAAAGGCTTGTGGGAGACTCCCTAGTCAAGCAGGAGAATGTTCTTGGGTCTGATGAGACCAGAATGGTGCTTTTTCTCAATAAGACAAGATATTATGTTTGGCAGACACCAAATACTGCACATCACCACAAACACACCATCCCCACTGTGAAGCACAGTGGTGGCAGCATCATGCTGTGGGGAAGCTTCTTGGCAGACAGCCCTGGAAAGCTTGTAAAGGTAGAGGGCAAAATAAATATGGTAGGATAATCTTGTTTTTTTCTGCAAGAAACTGCACCTTGGGAGAAGATTTATTTTCCAGCAAGATGAACCTGAAACATACAGCAAAAGGCAATCCAATAGAGAATTTGTGGCTGGACTTGAAACGGGCTGTTCATGCTGGATCCCCGTGCAACCTGACAGAGCTTTAGCAGCTTTGCAGAGGAGTATTGAGTAACATTGCAGTGTCCACATGTGACATTACTTTGTAGAATTCTATTTCCACCGTCATATTAAAGGGTGTTTGCCAGTGAAGTCAAATTTTACTGACCATGATTGATTTATAATATAAATAACAATGTAATAAATCCAAGGGGCTGACTACTTTTTATAGGCAGTTAATGTTCTGAAAACCTAAAGACAAATAGCTCTGTTCTTCTTTGCCCTTGAAATTAAAGTTAGACCATATCAGCTGTAAAAATTTGGATTTTCACCTTGATTTTAAATGTGAATAAAAGCATCAATAGCAAAGGGTTTGGTCTTCACTGCCACCATTCCCTCCACTAATCAGATTTAGATCGTGTCTTTCTCTTTCTTCTCCTCTGTCTGTTAAGTAACTTGTTGTCATTTAGGAGACACGTAAGGCCACACAGAGCACTTGTGCTGGACTCTTTTGAAGAACAATTTCAGGGGTACCTCAGTAGAGGAAGATGTCTCAAAAGTGGATAAATGTTTCATTGCTGTCACACGACAGGGAAAAAGATTTTCCTGGGTGTCGAAGTGGAAGAGAAGGCACTGGGCGGGTGAAGGAGATGAGGTGAGAGAAGATATGATGCATTGCAAACAGTCAGGGAGAAATGGAAATGGAGAATGACGCAGAGGCAGTGTGTGCGGGGGGGGGGGGGGGTGTATTGAAAAGGGAACTATGAAAGATGAAACCAAAAAAAGGTGGAAAGGCAGGGATTATAGCAACAATGACAAGCATATTGTGCAAAGGGAGATGAATGAAAAGAAGAATGACTAATGTGCACACTAACACTTAGGGGTATAAAGACTGGGGGAAAAGAAAAGTTTCCTTGTGCTGCACTGTATCTACGTCAAGGATATTTCCTCTGTGGTTCTGTTATGTGATGTAAGGACAGCACAGTTGCAGACGGCAGTAGAAGAATATTGCAGATGTCAACAAGCTCAATTATGCTGACAGCCAATTGGTTTTAATTGAGTTAATGATCTGCAAAGGGAGTTTGGAGAGCTTTATCTTTTTGGAGAGGTGCAACTGATGCATGGTCTAATAATTAGAGAGACTGCAGTTCTTCTCAAACATAAATTGATATCACCATGGATGACACATGGGTGCCATTATGCAAGATCCCCCTTGGCAAGAGTTCAAGAGATATATAATAGAAATTTTGATTAAACATGGTAGTGCCCAGCCTCTCATGCTACTGCTTTATTAGGGTGAAATTTAGCTGGAAATGCCTTAAAATGGTGTTGGAAGTCACAGGAGGGCAAGTTGTCTCAGTATGTGGTCCTTAACCAAAATAGTTTACATGTGGTTCATGAGGCAGGGGTCTAACCCTCAGCATCATCTTCGGGCATATTTTTCCCTTTGAATCTGCATCCTCCCACTGTGGGAAATCTAGAAGCAGGACTGCACAGAGCAGCTCAGCAGTTTCCCTTCTCCATTCCCCTCTCTCTCTCTCTCTCTTTCTTGATTTTTCTGTTTCCTTTTCGTCTGAGAGAAAATCTGAAGTAGGTTAGCACTCAACGCTTGCACCAGGGAGGAAATTGAAATACTGAAATACGGAGTGTCTCGGAAGAAGATAGAGGAGCCATAACCGGGACAAAATTGCCCCGCCATGATGAGAAGGAAAGACATATCTGCTTGGACACAGGGGAGTTCCTCGACTGGCCAATCACTGAGGCGTGTTGCCATCCTTTATTCTTTATTCCAATCTTGCTTTAACGTCAGCTCCTGCCTCATGAAAACTTTCTTATTTTCCCCTTTTTCTCTGCTTGTTGTGCCCACATCCCCTTTTAGAATTACATAGTCACACTGGGAGTGTACTGGTTTGTGACTGCAGGGATTTAATACACTCTAGAATGAAATGGGCATCCTGTGGCCTGTCCGTGCTCTGTTCTTATGAGAGATTACTCCTGGGACTTTGATCAAGCAACAAGAATTCAGACTGCATCTTCACAACACACACACACAGCTCAACCAAGCAAGCACAAAATCACGTTCACACATAAACACAGCCGCCTCACTGTAGTACATTCAACCTAACCACATTCTCCCCCTCTCCTCCACTGTTCCTTTAATATAGTGCTCCCTTGTGGCATATCTTCTGTATTTGTTTTGTCACACTACATCACTTTCAGCCTACTCCCCTCTAAACACTATACAGCACAATATGAGGTCCTTTTTTTCACAATGATAATTCAAATTTTGCACTGAGGTGTATTATACCCACTGCTTAAATTGGATAACAAAAAAACAATGAATACTTCCTGGGGAATCCACATCTCGAAAGCCATTTGATCAGTATTTGAAAGACACATGCGGAGATGTGTTGACAATGATATTTACGCTCCGGCTGCGTGGCAAATAGCTTGTTGTTTTATGAGAAAGTGAAAAAGACATGGGAGAGTGACGCAGGCAGTCCCAATTCAATAACCCATACCATGCTGCAGATCTGATTCTTATCAGTAGGGTTCTTAGAGGTTGTCACTGTACTGAATATCTGATACAAAGCCAGATGGCTACTGTAAAAGATGCTCCACAGCTGTGTAGTACACATTCTTCCATGCAGCTGCAGGGAAATCCTCTCTTTTTAAAGGTTTCAATGTATCTAATGTGCATTGAGGGATATTTTATATTGATACTTTACCATTACTGGTGAACAGACAAGAGATGCATTTTAACAGAACTATTTAATACTAAAATCAAATATCTCCTCCAAACAAATATTCATTCAAGTTTCTCTCCAAACTCTAAATATTCATTATCTTGATGTTAATTCAGAACACACTGTGATGATACTTTTGATCTAATCCAAGCTGATTTAGTAAACTATTTAGCTTTTATCCTGTTAAATTCAACAAGGATTTCAACATCTGATTACCATCTTTAACGGGACTTGCTTCAAAGTTTGGGTGCACTTGCCACGGCTGCTTTGAGAAGAGGATTTTCATGTTGATTAATTTGATTCACAATCCTGATGTGTGTGTTTGCTGGTAGTACAATTTTATTGGAAGGTTTAATATTACAACTGATGAGTATTTGTTTGCCAGTGGTTTGATTAAAATAACATAGCTCGACTGCAGCAAAAAAAATGAGTGCAACCACACTTACGAAATTCCTACAGCCCACCCCACATAACCAACAAAAGGAGGGTGGTGGAGCCCTCAAGGACATTTGGAGAAATAAAAGAACCATAAATTTAAAGATTTTGTGCAAATATGTCCTTGCTAGCATCTCCAGCCTGTTGTTAGAAAACCGTTCATGTGTGGAGCAGGTGTACAGGGCCTCTGAAATGTATTCACCCCCTTGAATGTTTTACCCTTTTATTGACTTTATAAATCAGTCATGGCCAATATAATCTGACTTCTTGGACAAAAAAAAATCTATCAAAAAAACATCTTTGATGCCAAAGTGAAAACAGATTTCTACAAAATAATGTCAATTAAGCAAAAATATGTCATGTAAAATAATAGAATAAATATTCACCCCCTTCAAGTCAGTATTTAGTATATGCCCCTTTGGCTGCAATCACAGAAATTGAGTCTGTATGGATAGGTCTCAATCTGGCTTGCACATCTGAACTCTGGTCTGGGCTTCAACTTACTCACCTCAGACAATTCTCTTTTTTGTCTTTAAACCATTTCTGTGTAGCTTTCACTCTATGCTTTGGGTCATTGTCTTGCTGGAAAATAAATCTTCTCCCAAAGTGTGGTTCTCTTGCAGACTGATAAGATTTTCCTCCAGGATTGTCCTATATTTTGCTGCATTCACCTTACCCTCTACCTTTACAAGCCCCCCTGGGTCAGTTGCTGAGAAGCATCCCCACAGCATGATGTTACAACCACCGTGCTCCACTATGAGGATGGTGTGTTTTTGGTGATGTGCATTGTTTGGTGTCATCTTGTAAGATGGTCAAAAGCACCATTATAGCCTCATCAGGCAAAAGAACATTCTTCCACTTGACCTGAGACATATGAGTTAGATGACTATCTGCACTCATAGAACAACCATGACACTAAGAATGATGCAGCCTCACTTTATGCTGTTGTCTTTAATGAATAAGATCTGCAGGGGTATACATTCTGCTGTCAGACTAGCTGTGACCAAAGATAATAGTGAAACCATATTCATCTGTCTCTTAGCCTCAGCCGTTGTATTAAACTGCTGAAGTTAAAGGCTGTTACAGTAAATAAAGTTTTTTGCACTTCTCATGACAAAATGATATAGTGCAGAAAGCAGGGAACAGGGCACCTCGTGGTAAAGGAAGGATGTCATTCTGCTTTTTGTAAGTCATTTTGCCATCAAATCGACTTTGAAACTACTATTTTAGGCTGGAAAAGTCATGCTTAAATGTCATGGATAAATGCAGAGCTGTGTTCTTACAGAACTGGTTTTCAGTCCTAATCCCTAGATATGAATACCAAATATCATATCACAGATATGATTCAAGGACAAATTTTACTGCGGGTCTTAATTATTCAGGTCTCTGTCTTTTGAAGTCAGACAGATTTAATCAATTTTAACTACTAACATTTGTGCATATCTTAAAAATCATGACAAGCATTTCAGGGCAGATTGATCCTAAATCGCAGGAATGCATATTTAAAATGATGAAGAATACAAACATGAAAGAAACATCAATGTAAACATCCTTTAATGTCCATTGGCTACAGCCAAGTGAAGAATATGTACATCTTTACATGCTAGTGCATACAACATGCTTTACACCATTGAAGTAAAATGTTGGGATCTGTGCTTTTTTAAAATTCTGACAGTCTAAGCGCTTTGCTGGAAAGATAATGATATAAATACTTTAGAGAACTTTGTAGGAATTAGAGGCATTAAGTCAAGGTGAGGTTTAAGATTGTCATCCTCCCTTTCAGAAGATTTTAGGAACCTGAAAAGCCCCCTTTAGAGCCAGTGCTTGTTGCGTCTATTGTTGGCTACAGTAGAAAATGGGGTTGCAATGGCAGCCTCTCCAGTAAAGATTTATTCACTCCTTGGATATAGAGAGCCAAGTGTAAAGAGTTTAAAGTGAAATAGTTCTTATTTTCAGGCATTTCTGCACTAATTAAAACCTTGCAGTGACTATCATTCCCTCATTTAAACACTGGACCTTTCAACTATGTCTTTGAGCTTTGAGAAATCAATAGCCTCTTTCATTTAATGAAGCATTGCTTCACTCATCCTCATAGCATCTTTTACACTAGAAATAAGCCTTGGGACAAATCAGAATGAGCTCCTCAGTACTTCAGTAAGTTACTCTTATAACAGAGTAGCACTGACCCCATCCACTCATCTACAGCCCTTCATCCAAACAGACAACTATTAGAGCTCTGTGCGCCTTTGTCCCTGGACTGTCAGGCTTTGACACAGGCCTCGTCACCTCTTAGCCATGTCAGGGCAGGGTGTTTACAAAGCATTTTTCCCATTAGAATTTCTCATGGAGGATGACAGTGAGATTGGTGGAGATGGCTGGTCCAAAATCTGCCCCTCACATCTGTAGCTTTGTACTTTACAAGCACTGATCACAAACCAGGTGCTTGATGAGAAATCAGCTTCTCTCTGTGCTAGTCTTCTGTCTCCATGTTGCCATAACATTACAGTTCAGTCAGCACCACTTTATGAAGAAACACACATGATTTGCAGATTTGTTAACATTGCTGTTATATATTTGGCGGTGTGGCTGTTCTGAGATCTTCCTGCCTTTCCACAAGCCTATGTGGAAAGCATCAAGCAGGAACAGCACATGTTCCTACTCTTCTTGTGCCTACAAGGAAAGCCTGAGGCAGGGAGAGAAGCAGCAATAAACCCAGAACAGAGTAGGCATGAGCAAAAAAGAGCAGAAGAGCAGGCAGGCGTGACACCATAATGACATTTATTAAGTCAGAGGAGGAGCATAGAGGAGGAGCTGGGGTGGAGGAGGGTTGCAAAAGCAGCAAAGCAAATCCTGGCAAGAGCAGTCTAAATATGGCAGCAGTTAGCATGCTTAAAGCCAATCAGCTGGCCTCAGCTGATTAGGGCTTGTGTGAGATCCAAATATAAGGCAGCGCTCAACTTTTTGGTCTGCCTGAACTAAAGCTAAAGGCTCGATTTTTGCCGAATATTTATTGCACTTTACCGTTCACCATTCATCTTCTGAAACTTTCACTGTATGTTCCAATTTCCTTATACTAGAAGAACCTGGTTAGTGTCAAATGACTTAACCGTGGAGTTGAACAACTACAGAGGTTAAATAAACCAAAGAAAGAACTAGAGTTGAAATATGGATCCACTTTGTCTTTGATTGCTTTAGATTACAAGTCACTAAAGGCATGTGGGCAGGTAGAAAATTATGAAGAAAGGAAAGGCGAGTAAATGAGAACTTGAGGGTGTTTATTTGATCATTGTGATTACTGCTGCTCTTCTGAGATTCACAGGAACAAAATAGGGGTTATAAAGCACGTCATCCCTTTCAGACCATTGTTTTTCACAACAATTTACACTCATTCCATTTATGAAGCTGTTTGTTGTTGTTGGATTTTTTTGTATTTTCACTTCTTTTATTGCTAGAGCAAATTGATAATTCAACCTTTGGTTACAGTGGGTAGTTTTAAAGAGAAATGGGAGAAGTTTTTCTACTGTACTCCACAGAGGGCATTTTTTCCAAAGATGATAATCCTATATATTCATATTTAATTTCTCATCACATGAACCACATGTAAATCATTTTCTGGCCATTTCTCTGTGAAATAATTTGTAAGCTCCACTGGCCAGTCCTTATACTGTAGTTCCAACATTGCTGTCTGTTTACTGTAGCAGTCCTTGCTTACTCAAAGCATTGCCTGTTGAGTGCTGTATACATCTGAATGGTAATAAATCATGCCTCTCATTCTGCTGTATGTTTATCTACAGTTTCAAAGGCACACATAGGTTACTATGTGGTTACTATTATCCTTGATTGTTACCATTGTCAGATATACAGTATATGCTTCTGGAAAGGCTGTGTATTTATCAGTCATTCTGTACCTCCCTCCATACCTCCCTCCGTTATAGTGTGGCATTTACACTGTCGTTTATTTTCCCATTATATCCCAGAGTAGTCTCCTTTCATCTGTTGAGTCTCGCTAGTTTTAGGCATGTAGAGCACTAACGGTTCTTCACAGGTCCTGATGTTCCACAACCCTGGGCTGAAGAGAGGAGGGAGGGTGGCCAGAGTCAGTGTCGACACATTTGACATGTACATGTGTCACTCAGCAGCCAAGGTTGGGCTTAACAGCATTTCTTTTGTCCAGGCCTTTGCACCCCTGGTAATATGCCCAGCAACCACCAACAGTTTTCAGGTGCTGGTGGCAACCCTCCTACCCGCCCTAACAGTACCCTAGGCTTTGTTTAAGTGCCACATCTACCCACAACTCTGCCCTACAGCTGTGGTTTTTGTTTTGTTTTCATCAGATTATTTTCCCATGCTCTTGGTAATGTACAAAGACATCCAGAGCATGACCTGGGTTGTGTCAATCCTCCTTCCCACCTGATGGGGCCTTCACGTGGGTTTACTCGCCATCACACGCTTTACTTCAGTCTGAACATGCCTAAAACTTCTGCACAGTACTGTATAAACTAATGAAATTGTACCGTATTTTAAAGTCTCTATTTTCCATGGATATGGATATGGCATGCTGAGAGTTTGGCTTGATTTTAGTTCAGCCTTGGGAATAAAGTTGCTGTTTTTTCATCCCTGCAAGGAAAGGTAGCAATGCTGCATTTATGAAAAACTCTTAATACAATATTCTGTAAGTCAAACCTCCTGACTTAAAAACCTAAAAATCTGATAGTTTCAAATTAAAACTAAACTTGCAGGATTCCCTTTTCCTCCTTGCAGCCTATAAATTTCAATGGTGTTGTGAAACCCACATTCATTATTTGGTGTTGGAATCCCATAGATGCAAGTGAAGCATAAGTCATTAAAAGCCCACTTTAGACAGCTTTGATTGACACAGAAGCACATTAGTTCCATTAGATGGGCAGGAAATAAAAGTGTGAAGCAGACATGTGACATGTAGAGTGTTGAGGTGAGCAACCATTTAGGAATAAATTATTTAAACTCCACCAGAGGATTGCTGAGAGGAACATTGCTGTTCCAGAGGACAGTGGGGGTCTGAGTTAAGTTCATAGCTGTTTGGAACGAGTCACCTATGTGGAATTGTATCAATGTGTTAAGACTGGCCAAAGGGTTATGGTATTACTGTTGCCAGAGATATGTCTAGATTGTTCTGAAAGTGTGTTCAACCCTCCTGAGAGTTAGCTGTTAGTGGAATTCAGGATGTGATTTGGCTCATTGGATTTCAAATACTCTCCAGTAGCAGTTAGACCTTTCACATAATGCACCCAGGCATGATTTGATGATGACATTCACACTGAAAAGACCCGTGTAACCATGGCTGCAGTGATGTTACACAGAAAGGCAGAGGTTGGTTAAGATCCAGCATAAGGCAGTTTTGGTTGCAGGAATGAATGTGGGAAACTGTCACCTGTGATTTACTGCGGTATTTGCATTGCTCTTTTCAAACACACTGTATAAAATATACATGTGCAGAAGCAATCAAAGTCTACAGCAGAACATTGTATTCATTCTCTGCACACACCTTTCACTATGCAGCGTACAAGCAAGAGTCACAGAGGGCAGATATAAATGTATGCACCATCAGCAACATCATTACTTCCTCAGTCATTCACACCAGCCACAGTTATGCATGCAAATACACTCCTCACCCACACACACTGTTATTGCCCATGCTTACACAGTGTGAGACCTTTTATTACATGTACGACCGCCTGAGTGACGCCAGGCACCCACAGTCCTCTTCCCTGGCAATCTATTCTTAACTAATTATTGAGGGAGGGGGGGCTTGAGACCAGCCTTAATTTGCCACTATGCAGCATGCAATTAATCAAGGCCGTTGCTAACTGACAGCCTTAATGGACGCACTGAGCTCCTCTGTGATTGTCTACTGACTGCCGGTTCCTTCGGTGCATAGCCTCAGAACTCAGACAAGCGTACCCTTCAAGAGTGGCTACACATGCGAGGACACTTCCACAGGATTGAACGGTGGGGCGGTAAACTGAGTACATTCCTCTTTGCCACACGCCCCCCTTTTTGTTGCACATGGTAAAATATCAACCTTTTGTTCTTCATAATACAGGAAAAAGTCATACCCATCTGAACATTTGTGATGACATTCTGGAGTGAGTTAAAACTTTTTTTTTCCTTTCAGCAGAGGAAAAAACGTTCTATGGTTGTATAACGGGGAAAGTGAGTGACACAGAGACAAAGGCAAGCATTGCTGCTTTTAAGCTTTCCAAATACTCCCCTGGCACTTAGGTTTTCCGCTGCACTCACGTGGAGCTAGAGAGCAAGGTAGTTGCCTGAGGTTTAATGCAATGGCAGGGATGTGGCTGCATTTACACCTGGAAAAAAAAAGTGCCAAAAAAAAAAAAACTTTTCTGAGAAAGTCTGCATTCACCAGAGTCTTGACCCCCATAAGAAGTGTTTTATAAAGCATTAGTTCTAAAGTTGAGGGCGCAATTCAAGTGCATTACACCTCCAGAGAGACCTTTTTATGTTGCATCACAGGGTCAGGTGTTGGAAATGTAAGGCTCATCATGGCACTTAAGAACCTCAACCACTTAAACTGTACAGTCAGATTTAAGTACTATAAGTGCACCATTTTTTTCCTCACCACTGGTATAGTGTCATTTCATTTTATGTAACATCGCACTGGGTTTGTTGATGAAAGGACCTTTCAACTGCCCTATATTTTCTGCCTTTGTTCCTGCAAAATCTCAGCTGAATCAGATGGTAAAAATAGTTTTCTATGCTTCTTCTCCTCTGATATCTAAAGAAAAGACTTACCGTTAAAGCACTGATCTTGAGAGCAAAAGTGGCACATAGCTTGTTTTTCACCAGCCAGTAGCTGGGTAAAGTATGTGGGCAAAGTACCTGTGGATATGTGACATAAAGACTGACCTCATTCCACAGCTTGCTGCTTCTGCTGACTTCTCTTCGGATGGCATAGCCAATATTGTGAAGAAACATAAAGCCTTGGCTGTTCAGATGGGTTCAGGCTGTCAGTCTAATTCTTCATCCTCCCATGTCAAATGTCTCTCCCTTCTAAAGAAAAAAAGAAATAAAAAAAGAAACCATAAATAAACTGTTAGCAATGTATTAAACAAGTTATGTGCATTTAATATGAGAGATGATTGGAAAATCACAGCTTCAGTTAGAAGTGCTTTCAAGGATGAAACATGTCCTGTTACTCACCGGCCAATTTATTAGGTACACCCGTCCAGTTGCTTGTTAACACAAATAGCTAATCAGTAGGGGTGTGACAAGATCAAAACACGACGAGATTTCTCGTCACGGAAAAATCAATCTCGCGAGATCAATGTTGTGCAGACACTTGGAGCAGCAGCTCTCCTTACAGAAGACGATACCAAACTGGAAGTTATAAAAGATCACAAAGATGCCCTGGACACTTTAAACTGTTGGTGAGAGAGCTAATGAAGAAACGGAGCTGATCCGGTATCCAACCTCCCACACCCCTCGCATGTGCGCTACTTGAGCCACTCATCATAACTGTGTGAATTGATAAAATGCTGCGGGTGAAAGCCTATGCCTTCTCCATGAGGATAATATAACGTTTATTTAGCTCATGTATGCACGCAGACACACTCGTAGTGCCGCTGTTTGTGACTTTTTTTTTAATTTTTTTTAATTATTTGTAATTCAGTGTAATAATATTATACTGTTTTTAATATTATTAAAAACAATTATTGTAATTGTAGGGATGAGTGCATAGTGTAGTAAATTAAAGATTTTGTAGACTGTTAAAATGAAAGGTTTGATTTGAAGAGCATTAAATTGTACAGTTTGAGTCAAAGTTAGACAAAACATACTCTCTGGAAGCATTGATAGCCTATTCAGTACTTAGTTCAAACATTTTTTAATAGACCTGAATGCATTGCAATTATGACTTTAAGTTGTATAAAGGACATATTATCCACCCATGTATTTTTTTTCCAAAATTGAAAAAAAGTGTAAAATCTCATCTCCTGTCTTGTGAGCCCAAATCTCGTCTCGTCTTGTCTCGTGAGATAAGTGTCTCGTCACACCCCTACTAATCAGCCAATCACATGGCAGCAACTCACTACATTTAGGCGTGTAGACATTGTCAAGATAACCTGCTTAAGTTCAAACTGAGTATCAAAATAGGGAAGAAAGGGGATTTAAGTGGCTTTGAATGTGGAATGTTTGTTGATGCCAGAGGGGCTGGTCTAAGTGTTTCAGGAACTGCTGATCTACTGGGATTTTCACACCTTGTTGATGCCAGAGGTCAAAGGAGAATGGGCAGATTGGTTCGAAATAATAGAAAGACAACAGTAACTCAAATGGCCACTTGTTACAACCAAAGTATGCAGAAAAACCATCTCTGAATGCACAACACATTGAAGACGATCACATCAGGTGCCACTCCTGTCAGCTAAGAACAGGAAACTGAAACTACAATTCACACAGGCTCAGCATTACTGGACAATAGAAGATTGGAAAACATTGCTTGGTTTGATGAGTCTTGATTTTTGTTTGAGTCTTTAGTACCAACTGAGCATCGTTTAAATGCCACAGTCTACCTGAGTATTGTTGCTGACCATGCCCATCCCTTTTTGACCACAGTGTACACATCTTCTGATTTTTACTGCCAGCAGGATAATGCACCATGTCACAAAGCTCAAATAATCTCAAACTGGTTGCCTGAACATGTCAGTGAGTTCACTGTACTCCAGTGGCACTAACAAATCTGCAGCAACTGTGTGATACTATTATTTCAATATGGATCAAAATCTCTGAGGAATGTTTCCAACACCTTGTTGGAACCATGCCACAAAGAATTGAGATAGCTCTGAAGGCAAAAGAGGCCCAACCCGGTACTAGCAAGGTATACCTAATAAAGTGGCTTGTGAGTGTATATGCCGTAGTGCACAATGTTCTGGACCAAAACAGAATCCAAGCCATGATCATTAGTCCATTCCCATAATTTTCCATCATTGTTTCTGCTTTACGGTCCCATAGCCATCCATCATTTCCAAAGAGCACATGACAACGAGTTGTTTTCATGAAAGCACAATCAGTGCCAAAGATAAAACATGGAATGAGACAGCAGTGCCAATGTCAAGATGCACCACAGAGGTGGCTGAAAAGAGGACGAAATTCCCAAAAGCAGCCTCGCTGATGTTGTTGCTTTTGACAGGAGTGTTGCGGAGTGAATCTCAAATCGCATTGAAAGTACTTTAAAATGTGAGACCGCAAAATGGCTGAGAGCCTAACTAGTTCCTCTAAGCATTGAGCCAGTCTCTCTCCCTCACCATCAATCTCTCCATTGGGACCTTTAAGGAGTTTTACAAAGAGAAGACTTTGGATCAGTTTGCAGCAGTTGGCAGGAATAAACAGCATGACCTACCTTTGTTATTGGCACCTATAAATACTTAACAACACATCGCTATTATCACAAACTTGCAAACAAAAGTGGGGAAAATGCATATTGTAGTTATTGCCTCCATTGTGCAAAAGCACTTGTGCCAAAAAATATAGTCTATATAAAGAGGAAAACTCAACTTTTAATTTCCCTTTCATGTTCTGCCAGCAGCAGTTATTTTGCTTGCTTCTGTATTGGAAAGACATCCATGGGAAGTAATTATGTGAAATCATGTGAGTTGTTCTTCAGGCTATTTAAAAATTCAGCTGCTGTGTCATACCATTATTGCTTCCCTGTTTATGAATAGGCAGCTTCCTGGCAATGAATACCCAATGAGTGTTTAGCCTCAGAGTTATTGTGTACTTCAGTGCTTGACCTGTAGAAGAAATTATATTGCATGCCTATGGTATATGGCTTTGGCTTACAGCTATTGCTGTTTACTATAACGAGTCACGCATATGCTGTTGAGTCATGTAGATTTCCTTCCATCATTTAATTCACTTCCTCTAAGTATGTTTCGGTCTTTCCATTTTTAGTTTTCACCATCTTAGTCATGTTTGGTGTATAATAAAAGCAGATTATTCAATTTTTAACCCTTAACATTTGATAAAGGAACTTTTCAATTGCTTAAATGACCACTGATGCTAAGGTGTGATTCCACATTACTGTAAGCAGATTTAGATGAAAATATGCACCATATGGCATATGCTGTGACACTCCGCTTGAGATACCAGTGACCAGAAAATTGCAGAAAGTGCTACTCCTAACACCGCATGCCTTGACCTTTGTATTCTCACACCCAGATGGAGAACGTGCATTGATGGAATGGCCCCAGGGTTATGGTGATATGAATGGCCAAGATCTGACCTTTGACTCTTCCGCGCTTTACCCCCAGCTGTGAATAAATGATTCTAAAGGGCCCCATCCCAGAGGATTAATGTGCTCAGCAAGGCTTCAAGCTGCTCACCGAGAGCAGAAGAGTGAAAAATGTGCCGTGACTCTGTACAGTACACTAATACAGTTACGGTGAATGTTAAAGCAGCCTGGGTAGGAATCCCGTTTCCTTTGTCATTCAGGAATGAGATCTGTGTCCAGGGCAAAGGGGTAACCCCAGTGTGTGGCAAGGTGAGATTAAATATAATGTGCAGAACTGTGAAGTAATGAAACATATTAATCAAGTCCAGTAATTGCTACCTGCTCATTCTACTCAAGTCAGGGGAATAGAAGGTGTTGAAAGTGACAAAGTGAAATATTAGGTCACAAAAGGGCATAATTATAACTCTGTCCAATCTCCATCTGTCATGTTGACCATTAAACTATTTCAGTCAGTCATTTTATGTTTGCAGTTTTTCAAGCATTTATTATGGTGGCATAGCATGGCATTGTTTGGCGTCAGGCTCTGACTTAATCACTCCTTGCCGATTTATCTTACATGCAGAATTGAGGAGTGATGAGATAACATCTTAAACCCCCCCAGCTGGAGCCACCAGGGGGATGCTGGGGTGGAGGTGGGTTGAAGCGAGAGCACAGTGCCAAACCAGGGCAGCAGGCGATTGAGAACAGAGGGAGTGATTTGTGACATGTGATTTGATTAGATGGATGTCAGGTGATAATCATAGTGCTCAACATTACTGCCTGAACTAACTCACAAAGTTTGTCACATTTCTCTAACATTGGGTTCTGTATGCATCCAGAGGAATTTGCAACTTCTGGGCAGGCTTTCATTATAAAAGACTAGAAATGCACCAATTGCAAAAATCAGAGCTGATGCTGCTACTTAAGTTTAAAAAAGCAATTTAGTTGTGGGTACAAATGTCACCAATGTTTTTCTTTCCTACTTCTTCTGTGTAAGACTCCATCAGTGCTAACATTTTCTTTCATTTTTGTCCATGAAATCAGATCAGTTTGATGTGTCACATACCCAAAGTCTCTAAGACAGTCTGGCTACAGACCCTCATAAACTGTTCATCTAAGACGCTGTCTTTTTCAGAATGGAGGAGCGTAATTTGCCAGTGTAACATCAGATTTTAATTCTAATTCAACTTTATTGTAAATAACCACATTGCAAGCATAACAGGCTGAGCAATGTTTCAAAAATAAAACAGAGAAAAGATCAGCAGTCTCATATAAGACTCATTTTAGAAGTACTTCCATCAACAGTGGCCCACTTTAGCTTCAGTAGCTTCAGCTTAAGCTGACATAGCTACACTAGCTACGTAATGGACTCTATGCATGCCAGGGGGTGGCGTATTTCCGATGGAAAATAAAGCCCCTTCACAACTTCCGCCCAATGATACATACTAAGCCAAAACGGAGTCTAAACCGTCCTGTGCTGCCTTGATTTGTCCGTTTCATTGTTGTTGTTTTTTTGTTTGTTTTGATTGTTGTTTGTGTCAACTCTACCATCATTGCTTGGCATCCAAACATGCTAAAATGACGTTTCAAAAACAGGTTAAAAGTACTTCTGGACATCGTTGGTACGTGCTGCAGTGTACATCTTCAGCTAAATTTAACTCTCATTGACAGTCAGCTCAGGCAACTCATGCAAACAGCGAGTAAACCACAACAAATTTGCCATCAAATGCCATTCTCTTGTGGGAGCCGTCTAATGCCAAATGCGGAAGCAGTTCGTGCATAGAGCCCATTGATGTACATACATCAGCCAGTGTGGCTATGTTAGCTTTAGCAGTGGGAGGTTTAGCAACAGAACTAAAGCTAACATAGCTATGTAGGGAACATATCTACGTTAGCTTATGTATCCACTTTGCTTTAGCTATGTTATTTACATAGCTATGTTATCTACGTAGCTCAGGCAGCTGCCGGAGCTAAATAAGCTATGTTGTCTGTGTTAGAATGTATTAATGGAGGACAAGCTTTTTCCTGTAAGCAGAACTGCTACTCAGTTTTGTTTAACATCTTTTAATCACATTTTGTAGGTCAGGTTTTTAACTTTTAAATCCCTGCCTACACAGCAACTTTCTGCCTCATATTCTATTTCAGTTTTCAAATAGTTCCACATTATAAATGTGGAAATGTTATGAAAACAATCTCTGTTAACACAAGACCACAGGAAACACCAAAAGCACCGTAGTAAACATACAGGGCCAGTAGTTTGTGATGTGATTTGAAATGAACAAAATCACACACATGCATAGAACCCTTTCCTACTGTTATGGTCTACCCACCTGTGCATGTTCAAAAACCCTACTACTGCATGGCAGTTGACTGCAACTCTTGAACGCATGTGCATTTTCAGAAAGTTATATTTTCAGTATTCAGGCAACCAAAAGGCAATTATCATCAAGACAAACAGCCAAAACGCAACAAAAGTTTTCAGTTTTCACTTGAAAACTATGTCATGTAAATAGGGTCTCACTTTTAGTATCCCAACCATTACCTTAACCCTGACCCTAATTTTAAACATTAGTTTAATCTGACTATTTTAAGCCATTGGAGTTTGATCTGATTTTATTTTAACCCTTTGATGTGGGTCAAAAATGGCCCACATTCATTTCCAATGTTATGTCATGCTGGCTGACAAACCATTGCATGTAAAATACAGTATGGAACAGAAATTTATAAAGCACAAACCCCCAAAAAACAGCAAATTACTGTCAACTCTTGAAGAATGTCTCAAAACTTTTGAGAGTACCTTTTTTGCTTACATGATAAAAGATTGATAGTACACTTACATAAATATGTTCAATTTCTAAGTTACATATAGCAGTCAGGTTGAATATACAAGGAAACAGACAATTTAGATCACTCCAAAGTAGGGCTGCTAATCATGAATGCAATGTTCACATGTGCAATAGTCACATGTGCATGTGCAAAGTTACTAATGTGAGCTGAAGCACATCATGCCACCACCTCTTTTCTGTTTGAAACCAAAGCTAATATTATTCTGAAGGCATCTTCCTGGTCAGTGTTGAACAAATCTTCCTGCACATGCCTGCCCTTCTGCAACTTTGATTTAAGGTCCTCCAGCAGACCTGTGTTGCCCCCATGTTTATTGACAGCTGCAGAAGTCTATACTGCAGTTTAATTTGGGAAGACTGCAGAAAAGAATCACTTGCAGTACATGGCATCGGTTTATTTTGAAATAGAGAAAAAAATTGCAGATATCTAAATTCAAGGATGGGAGAGAAGAGAATGTCGCACAGCAAGGGGAGCTGAGGAGGTGTGTACAGCGGGTGTTTGTTTACAAGACAGGCAGAGTCAGTGGCTCTAACATGCTTACCAAAAACTAGACTGAAAATGATAAAGGAGATATAAATACACAACAGGGCACCAGCTCTGATCAAACTGAATCTCACCACAGAGAAAAACTCTGCTGACACATAAGCAGAAACACAAACTTTAATCATACTTTATTTATATCACACTGTATTATTTACTTATAATAACCATTGATGAGCTCATAATAAACAGGGGCAATTTCTGCACAACTCTATTTATTTCTTAAGAAGGAGCAGCTTCTTCTTCTGCTGTTTTTGAAAGATTTAACAGACAGCACAGCTCTGCATGTCTACTTGCTTTTATTCTGGTTACATGCTTGATGCATGTATAGATGTATGCATGTTTACATCTTAATCAGATCTTTAATAAGTGTCCATGTAAGCAGTGCATTAGGAGCACCCAATCAGAGTGTTTTAATCAGATTGAAGAAAGACTGCACATGTAAAACAAGGGTTGTTTAGTCATTTTATGGTGCAGTTCATGTCAAGTTCACAGCAGCTGTTGTATGAAACTCCACAATCTCAATGTCTTTGTCATCACCGAATTGCTCTCATGATCGGTGTCTCCTGTTTTTGCCAACTTTGTGTTATTTGTCTCCTCTTCCTGAAGGAAATATGACTTATATACAGGAAATCAATTCAACTTTTCACAAAGGACCAGTCCTATGCCAAGTTTTCCCACTGGTATTTCAGCAAATTTCATAAATCAGCCTTTAATCTAACATTTAGTACACAAATGTTGGTTTAGCTGAGCAGAAATATATTGACATGTTTTGATTTGACAGGAATGACTAAATCCCTAACTGTTTTTGTCATAAAACTGAATTATTTCTGTGCATATATATTTTTTTAATTCTTCTGTTATCATATCTCCATCTGTATACTCTTGAGAACTGTGGCAGTAAATAAAAAAGAGAACATTTTTGAAGATAAGTTTGACAATCATTAGGCCTTAATTTTTGATTAAGAACAGATGAAAGAAGAAACAGATGGCAGTTTATGGCCATTTTGGTCTTTTGTGAACAATCTGTCTAAAATGCCAGGCTCTAACTTACTTTTCCACTACTCCATACTCAGTTTGACCTCTCAAAGGTCTTATGGTGGTTTCATATTAGGTACTTTGACCTAACCTAGACCGGGCACTCCATTCTCAAGCAGGTCTGCTGGAAGAGGCTGTTTTAAGAATGTGTGCTTGAGCAAATTTTGCATGAGATGTGAATGCCACTCTGCCCATATACATGGTACTCATCAGCAAGTAAAGATGTAAAGTCAACTCTTAAAGTCTCTGGTCTTTCGAGAAACAATTGTATCCATACAGCATGAGACAATTTCATCCTCCAGGTGCTTAGTGGATATGTAAGTAGGAAGAGGGTTGTTGTTTGTGTTTGTGTTTGTGTTTCCATTGCTTTAACAGATGTCACTGTGGGCCTGAAGCCATTGTTGCTTCTTCTTCTTTCTTCTGCTTGACAGATTTGCAAATCACCTAAACTTTGCACAAAAAAATAAGGAAACTGCTGTCTGGTAGATAATTTCTTTATAGTAACAATTCTCCTCGGCAATGAATCCTATTCCACTGGAAAGCCTGTTTATTTCCCTTTTAAATGGTGCCACATTTGTAAGGAACATGCATTTGTAGGATGAGCAGCAGAGCTGAGTGTGTGGGTTGCACCCATGAAAAATTTGCTAAATCTTCTCTGCCAATGCCAAACAGCTTATTTCGCTGTTGCTACTGACTCTTGCTATAATCTTCTGGTACCCCCAGGTGCAGATATTCAGGTGCCTGATGGGCAATCGATTGGCAGCACCTGTGAGCATGGGCCCTGCTACAGGTCTCTGCTCAAAGATTCGGCATGCCACGTTTTACTGATCTGGATCCAAACTGAAGGCCAAGTTCCATATAATGGGGGATGTCAGAGAGAGGCCATGAAGTGGGCAGCCCAGGTAGACTATTTTCTCACCCTGTCAGGACTGAGGAACTGTAGGCTGTCTTCCACAGATTTGAAGTCAAGGTTTATGGCCAACTCTCTACCCAGACAATCCAGAAAGCTCTAACAGGGCTGCCAGAAGGCCTGCCATGACTGCCCTTCACCATCAGGCCCATTTGCGCTGGTGTTGGCAGCATGTGCAGTTGAACCTGAACATGTGGAGGAATGTTATGTTCAGCAATGAGTCCAGATTCTGACTACGGCAGTTGGATTGTAGGGTCAAATCGTGGAGATGACACGGAGAACGCTGTGCTGATTGCAGCACTGATAGAGTAACATCTTTTGGTGGAGGCAGTGTGATGATGTAGGGCGGCATCTGCCATACTGAAAAAATGAGAGAGATATAAAGATGAGATTCTGCAATTAGTGGCAATCCCATAGCTCCATTGTCTGGGACGAAAACTCTGTCCTCCAAGAAGACAACACTCACCTCCACAGACTCCAATTATCCAATCCACAACATCAATGGCAGAATAAGCTAACCTGACACGCAAGATGGATTTGTTTCACACATCCAAGCTTCAATAGGAAACATTTGGGAAAGGGCAGAGGCATTGATAAAAACTCGGAGTGTGATTGGATGAATGTTCTGTCTGTCACATCTCTACGGGCCAATCAGAGTAACAAAACGTGACGTAGCAGCTATTGAGCTGCGCGTGCACACCTACCAAGGAATAACGCAAAACATGGCGACTATAGACATGTAAGTACTTGACTTTTGTCATTTTTGAAAAGAAAACAACTCACTGCTGTTCTTTGTTCTTCTTTTAACAAAGAAATGTCATCAAGTTCTGATAAAACTGGCGCTTTAGCAGCATACACGCTAAGCTCCTCCGCCATAATTGCACCGGCCTCTTGCTGCTGCTTGCTTATGTCACGATTCTGCCGCACCTGAAAGTACTGCCCCTCTTTGCTGATTGGTCCTGTCACTGTCTAACCAGACCCAACTGACTGGAGCTTTGCAAGATGGATTCACCAGTCAAAAACAAGGAAACAGGCGTATCCATCTGCTTTGCAAGGTTAAGAATAAGCTGTTTGGCATTGGCAGAGATTTGGAAAATTTCTCAGGGGCGCAACCCACATACTTGCACGTCGCACCATTTAAAAGGAAAATAAACAGGGTTTCCTACAGTATAAGATTTATTGCCAAGAAGCAGTATTACAACAAAGAAATAACCTACCAAACACAAGTTTTCTTAATTTTTATTGCAACGTTTATATGCCTACCACCACCTATTGTATTGGACTGTGTATACATATACACAATTGTGCTTGGGCATGGGACAATGTTATTAATGTAAAAGCAGACCAGGTGGGTGCAAACCCTTTAAATCTATGCATATTTCCCAGCACTTGCTGTGTTATCAGAGGGCAAGTAAAATAAAGGTCGGGTAAAAATCATTTGTTCTAACAGGTCAGTGAATAAGAAAAGTACATGTGCTTGAATGGTCGAACTGTTAAATTTGAGGTCTAGAAAAACATTTTATTACTGATTTTGAGTCAGTGATGTATCTGTGACCACAGTTATTTCAAGGCACATCAAACTTTTGAATTGCTGCTTCACAACTGAAATGCGAATAGCTGGAAGGAAACCACCCGGATATTGAACATGAAATAATTTCAGTGTGAAATTGCTATTTTCTGTTTTCCTCTACATTTCGCCATCAGTCATCTGCCCAATGTCACTCCATTATTGTCAGATTTGATTCCAAACAGAATGGATGCAGTTGATATGCTTTCATATTCTGATAATTTTTTTTCCAGCAGGAAGATAAATAGTCCAGATATCTTTGTGCTTGTACAAGCTTTTTGCAGGCGTAGCACATTTGTCAGGCTGCTGACACTGTTGTGGAGGAGTCCTCATGGATCACTTGGTATCCAGGAAGAAGGTAGGCCAGAACAGACGGAGGGAGTTATTTTAAATGGAGATGCCACTCTCACGTGCCTGAAAATAGAGCATTGGACCCCCCCTGCAATGTTGAGGCACATGGAACATACTGTTATCAGGCTGTGTGTGTGCACGAATGTGTTTTTGTTTCTAGTGCAAGTGGAGCAAGAGAGCCAGGGGTGAATTATGGCGTGTCAGCAGAGTTTTTTAATAGTTTTATGTGAGTTGAATATGAATCTCCCCCTCTGTACGCTCCGTCTTCCCTTTGTAAAGTAAGACCCTCGGAAGCTGTGAGCATTGTTTAACTGTAGGGCCTAATTAGGCACAGGAGTGAGAAATCAGAGAGGAAGCAAGGAGGAGGGAGTTTAGGGATACTGGCAGAATAAAGGAATGAGCATGAAAAAAGCCCTGGCCCACAGCATCGAGTAAAATCCTGCTGTTTTCTATGTATTTCACCAGCCGTAGCATCACGATCACCAGCTTGTGATTCGCTTTTCCTTCAGCTTGAGGTCCTCGTTTGTATTCCTGTCCACTACATGATCAGAAACCCCCAATGGGCAGTCCACTGCAGCCGTCACTCCTGGAGTGAGGCTGGTTGGACTTAATTAAATCTGAGCTAAGTGATGCGGCAGAGTTGGGTGGGAGGCAACAGTCGACCATCTTCGGCTTGGATTGTGGAGCGTCCTGTCCAATGAGAAAGCAGAAGCGATGCACTGCCTTGGAACGGCACAGGCAAACAGTTAAAGAGGACGGGTGCAACATGCCGTTAAATTGAACGGGAAAGATCTTTAAGGCAGGGCACGGCTCTGAGGCAGCGGGCAGAGCTGATAATTTCAACGTCTACTAATCACATAAATGCCAGTGAACGCTAACAGCACCTGAACAGGGTGTTTCTATAATATTTCGTTATCTCAGCTGGTTACATTCTGTTGTTTTGTTCTGCTTCCACAATCAATCATAAAACATGCAATCAAGCAGACTTGTTGTTTTAATGAGAAAGGAAAATACACAATATTATGGATAACTCAATTCACCCCTGATGGCTGTATTTTTCCAGTATTTTTCATACCTTTCCCTGATTATCAGCAATCAGTGGCTTTTTCTACACCTTATGTGATATAAACTCTTCAGTAAGAATATCATACCATACTGTTGACTATGGACTGCCTATTGCCGTTAAGTTAGCTTAATGTCTTTTCTTTTAGAGCAAAACTTTCTGATGACTCCCTTGTGCACATATCAAATATAAGAAGTGTAACACTTAAACTTTTCATTTTGGATGTTGCATTATTACCACTGGGAACTGGGCTGAAAATAGTACACATTTCATTTATTTGGCAGTTTATTGTCCTTACAGCAGCAGCAATGTGCAATACAATACACCTACTATAGATGCAGCTGAAAGCATTCAAGCCTAAGTAACTTCTTATTTATATTAAGACAGGTTATGTGCATTTTGAGGACTATTACATACAATCCATACTTTACAATCAAACTCCATATCCATTCATTTTATACTGGACAGAAGTGGGGATATAATGTCCAACATTCTGATCCAGTCAAAATAATCCTCAGCAATCAGCCACCATCCAGGCAAACAGATGCCTTATAGAGGTTTAACTCTAGCTTTTATTTTTTCATCTAGCTTTAATTTTAATTGAGGAGAAGCAGGATCCTAAAAGGCATGATGGAAACAAAAAGAGCAAAGGAAACTCGTGAAAACTGAGAGTCATAGCGAGGTATGCCCGAGATTAGCCAGCTAAGTGATTAAATGCCTGGTCTTTCTGTGGAAGGTACCGGAATTACTAGGCAGTCAACCTTATACCTCATATTCTTAATTAGTTCAGACCTACAGTCCTTGTGAAAAACTCTGCCTTAGGTGCCAGTTAAGCTCATTTGGTGAAGAAGGGGGGCTGTAGTCCTCAATGCATGTTAGTTTTGGCAGATATTTTTGGTTTTAGTCTTAATTTTAAAGATGAGATATTCAACTCTCATTTTAGTGACATTTCAGCCTTCTCTACTCTTTAAAGTTTAAGACTAATTTAAGTCAAAGAAACTCAAAAACACTTTAGCCCTGTTTTACTCCATAAAAAGTGATTAGTCAAAACATTTTTCTCTTTGCCCTAATCTGGTGCCAAATGACACTTGAACAGTGCATTCAGAAAGAACTCAGACCCCCTTCTTTTTTCAGTATGGGGTTGTTGCAGCCTAATGCTACAGTAAAAAAAAAAAATGTTTATTCTGATTAATCTACACTCAGTACCCCATCATGACAAAGTAAAAACAGAATATTAAAAAATGCATACAGGAGAAAAACTTATATATCACATTAACATAAGTATTCTGTGCAAATACACTCGGTATTGAGCCTAGGTGCCTCCCACTTCCCTGGATCTTCAGATTGTTTCTACACCTTGACTGAAGTCCACCTATGGTAAATTAAATTGATTGGGCATGACTTTGAGAGGCACCCAATCTCTGTAGAAGGACTTACAGCTGACAATGCATATCAGAGCAAAAACCAGGCCATGAGGTTTAAGGAACTCCCTGCAGAACTCGGAGACAGGATTGTTGCAAGACACAAATAAGGAAAAGGTTACAAATCGAAGCAAAGGTTCCCAAGGACACAGTGGCAACCATATTTCTCAAATCAAAGAAATTTGGAAGAATCTCCTCAGCACAAACTGCATGAGAGCCCCCTTGGAATTTGCAAGACCTCCAAGCAGGCTTCCAATTAAGGTGTGGAAACATCTCATTAAAGGATCCAGAGAAGTGGGTAGATACATTACAAGTGTAGTTGCAAAGGGTCTGAATACTTATGTCACTGTGATATTCCCATTTTTTATTCTTAATAAATTTGCAAAAAAAAATTAAAGTTCTATTTTACTTTGTCGTGCTTGGGCACCGAGTGTAGACAGATTAGAATTAAAAAAAAATTAATTGACTATAGTCTTCATAGAGTTTTTATCACAAAGGATGTTTTTATTTGAGCTAGCCCGCCTCATGGAAAAAATAGTCAACTAATAGTTTTGGTTATAGTTTTAGTTGCTGAAATCAACGCTGCCTCAATGCCCTGATCGTGGGTCTCAGTGCTGTTTGGTGCATGTCTTCCCCCACTTTCCCTGCCCAGGTTTCCCTGTTTCTCTTTAGCTGTCTGTCCCAATAAAGGCTAAAAGCCCCCAAAAAATCATTAAAAAAGACTGCCTCAACTGTAATGCAATCACTTGCCTTGTTGCTGTAGCTTCACTCAATGGCTACTGCCATGATGCTATAATGCTTTATAATACAAATGTAAACAACAGAGTTCTGATTTCAAAGAGAATTAGTAAATCTTCACACTGTTTTGTCTAGAAAACAGAAATAAAAAAGGTGTGTGAGCTGTGTTATGCTGTCATGTAACGTGTCATGTAAAAGAGTGAGGACATTCAGCACAGGAATGTGGATGTTTACCTGTATGAACAATCAAATGCAGGTGGTGCTAACACTGCTATCGTCAGCTACATTCTGTCCACTGTCTCCATCTTAAAGAGGCAGCGCTCAATTTTGACTGTTTCCTGTGTGTTCTCATGACCTTTAACCAGTACTAAATGTCTATAATTGGAACTGAACCACATCTGAAATTATTGCTTTATTTGTCACACTTCATATCTTTATTCCATAGAAAAATGTTTTCACAAGTTGAATATTTTTCTGACTTTGTGCCGGATCAGAGAGATTAAGTACTATTCAATATTTATTTAACCATAGCTACTCTTCAGCTCTGGCATCTAGATTTTAAGCATTTATCTTCCACCTTAAGTACTTGCAGCAGTGATAATCTATCTAAAAGTTGATTATCTAGTTAAGGAGCGTGTCTGTGCACATGGGTGTTTGACTTTAAGTAGTAGACAATGCTCTTGGCGATTCATGCAGAAGCTTAAAAGTATAGGCCGACCATTCTCTCAATCAATGGAAACCACTTTACCAAGTCTTTATGCAGTTCCCTGCAATGCAGGAACAGAAAACTCCTCTCTTGTTTTCCAGACTCAGTGACATATTGAGAAAGGGTGTGCATTGATGAGTACATATTTCAGTGGCGCCATAATCTCATCTCTTAGGAATGAATTTGGCTCAGTGTTCTGTGCCACAGCTGATGGGATCACATACTGCAGGGCTCCCAAAATTGAGATTCATTTTATTTTAATTTACATTAAAATATGTTCTGATCTCAAAGGTGTCAGTAAGAAAAGAATTGTATGCCTTGAGTGGTGGTCGGCTTAAACTTTAAGGCTAATTAAGGGTTTAAAAATGAAAAAAGGAGACATTTGTATGAGTGATAAATAAAACGTGTTCCACTGAAATAATTTGCAAGTAATTGGGATTTTTTAAAATCTTTTATTTCAAAATAGATGTCTGCCTTTGGTGAGTTGTTGCTTTCATCACTGGTTTGAAAATGTGATGTTACACACTCAGTACTTGAATCAGAATCTGAGTCAGGCAAATATGATAAAGGTGCACCCACGCATGCCTGATGAAGCCGACTATAGTGTTTATGAGTGTTGAAATCCATTTTTGTTGCCTCTTTAGTGCAATATTTTTGAGGTTATGAAGGCATTCAAGATTTAACCAAATTTAAACCAACTTGGATGATGTGATTGCTCACATTTCTTCTTTCTCCTTGACAAATGTAAAGATATTTCTGTCTTAAGTGCACTGGAAAGAGAACTTTCTTGCATGCTAAAAAAGGGAAAGATTTCAGAATAAACTGCAGCATTCGGGATGCTCTGCAATAGCCAGAAAGTGAACGTATAAAGGCCAATTATAAGATCCACAGCAGTCTAGCCTGGGCATGACAACAGCAACAGAGAGGAGCTGCTTCGTTTTGACGCTGGGTGTGATCCGATGCATGGTGGTGAGAACAGATTTCATGTCTTGAATTCTCTCCACCGTCTTTTAAGACTGTGGGCTGTCAAAGATCACACAGGGGTCTCTGCAGATAGACGAAGTGTTGCTGTAGCTTCATCTTATAGGAGGTAGGCTTTCAAGGGGGAGGAAGAAAGTCATTTTGGACTCGAGCTTGTGGGAAACATCCACTTGGAAATGTCAGCCAGGCGTGCAGAGATGTGTTTTTGGACCTGCCTGTGTGAGACATAATAACTAAGCCACAGCACTGCAGAGAGAGAATGGGAGGAGGCTAAAAACTGAACCCTGAAGCATGGTTTGCCTAAAATCTCATAAACCAAGCTGTCTGGGCGTGCAAGCATCCTCCAGTACTGTATATCAAGGCGATTTTGGCATCTTTTATTATGTTGTCAATGTTGCCCATGATGGAGATGAAAACATGATTTTTCTCCAATAACTTCTGGGGTCTATAAAATCTGCAGTGAACCCTGCCTCACCCCGCTTTGGGGAGCTGCTAATCCTTGTACAAATTCCATTAGCAGGCTTTGTAATGGAGGATTTTATTACTCCACGTTGGTCTGTTCTTCAGTATAGCTTATCCCACCTAGACATAAAGTTTCTGAAATAAACATCAAAATCCTAGAAATCTCTGGATTTTGTTAAGATAATACCGCTGAGGAAGGCAGACAGCTTTCAGACTTTGGAAAATGAAGGTGTTGTCAGCCACTTATTAAAATAATCAAAATTATTCCTCTGCAATTTCTCTGGATGGGGAACTCTTGCAGCATGAATTGGACACTGAATAATACATTTGTTTTAATATTTGGCTTTTCAATTACAACTGGCACAAGTATGACAAACCTCTGAAATTCT
The DNA here is from genome assembly GCF_018320785.1 of Cheilinus undulatus. Lineage (NCBI taxonomy): Eukaryota > Metazoa > Chordata > Actinopteri > Labriformes > Labridae > Cheilinus > Cheilinus undulatus. The sequence goes on from NC_054874.1 coordinate 37,292,365, forward strand.
AAAAACTCTTTGGCTGGTTGATGAAGATCCACTGATGAAATACAAAAAGCTTCATTTGAAGGTGAAATTCAAAAGGGGTAAAAATTATTTCTTTGAAACCACCAGTCCACAGGTCTTCTGGGAGTCGCCTTTAAGCGGTGCCAAAATGCAGACCAGACACCGATGCTTCTCAGAGGATCTGAGAAAACAATTTAAAATGTACCTGGATCAGTTTTAGAGGTTTTACCTTTTTAGGGTTTAATTTTCAGATGTTTTTTCTGATGCTCATTTATGTTGTTAATTAACTTTAACATTCAAATCAAATCAAATCAAATTTATTCATAAAGCACATTAAGAAACGGAAACAACTGCCCAAAGTGCTGTACAGGACAGAAAGCCTCAGAGAAAAGTCAAGAGTGACACTCAGATTAAACAAAAGGCAGTGAGGACAAGTAACAGTGATGAAAACAATAAAAAAAAAGTCAGTGGAACCATGTTCAATACTAAGGCTGCTTTTACACTGGGACTGATTATGTCAAACTGTGATGTGTCCTGGAGGTAGTGTAGGGGCTGAGGAGGCTGGATAAGTAGGTGCCAGGCCATTTACAGCTTTAACCTCCTGAGACCCTGTATGTACAAATGAGGACAGTGTTATATTTTGGCTTTCCTACAACATAACAATCAATCCTGCTATTAGAATTTTAGAATAGTTGTCCAGAATTTTGGGCCGCACAGCGGTGCCGGGGTTAGCGCTGTTGCCTCACAGCAAAAAGGTCCCTGGTTCACGTCCCGGTCAGGGCCTTTCTGTGCAGAGTTTGCATGTTTTCCCCGTGCATGTGTGGATTCTCTCCGGGTACTCCGGGTTCCTCCCACCACCAAAGATATGTTAGTTGGCTGTAGGTGTGAGTGTGAATGTGCTGGTTGTTAGTCTCTATATGGCAGCCCTGCGATTGACTGCCGACCAGTCCAGGGTGTACCCTCTCACCCAGTAACAGCTGGGTTAGGCTTCAGCCCCCCTCACGACCCTCAACGGGATAAGCGGTATAGAAAATGGATGGATGGATGTCCAGAATTTCCAAAAAAGTGACACTAATTTGCTTGGACTATCTTTTGAATTCCCTTTGAAATTTTCAGGAATTTTCTTGGAAATTAGTGGGAATTTTTTTGTTTGCTTTTGTTTTAATTTTGAGAGTTTGATTTTAAGTTTCTTTGTTTTGGGTGGGTGGGGGTGGTGTGTAGTAGTGTGCTTAAAAACTCTTTTGGTGCTTTTATGGGAATTTAAGGATTTTTTTGTGTAATTTTGGGGGATTTGACTTGACTTTGACTTGGGTGGGAAATTTTCCATATTTTTCCATGGATTCTTTGAGAAATTTCTTTCTTTCTTTCATGGAATTTTTGGTGAAAATTTTATGTAAAATCAAGCTTTTTCAGAAAAGCTTACTGAAACCTTTGAGGGATATTTGAAGCATTTTCACAGAAATGCTTGGTAATGTGTTTAAAGTTTAAGGGATTTCTGTGTATTTTTATGTTTTGGGAATATCTGATTTTTCTAGGAAATTTTCCAGGATCTCCAGGACTTGTAGTAGAAAGTTAGTTCATACTACCTGACCTTATCACATTCTTTTGGTCCACCATCAGGTACAGGACTACAGTGTACATCTCTGAATGACTGACTCTATTTCCTACTGACTTATTGGCCCCTACCAACTGACCGATACACTTAAAATGTATACATTCAAAGAAAAAAATCAATATTTATTGTGTGTTGCCCAGTAAGATAAGCCTGTTATCCTCATATGCAGACATCAGTTTTGGTGAAAACTACTGCCTGTTCAAGGATAAGTCTGGGCTTTTATACTTATCAGGTTCTACTGATCCCAAATAAGTGGAAGAACTTAAAATGCATTCCAAACAAAAGTGCAGGTCTCAGGAGGTTACACACAAAGAGAGCAACCTTAAAATCAATCCTGAAGCATATGGGAAGACAGTGAAGAGAGGTTAACACAGGGGTGATATGATCACTCTTATGAGAGCCAGTGAGAAGCCTTGTTGTCACATTTTTTCCACCTGCAGTCTGGAGAGGTATTTTTGGCTTATTCCAGAATATAATGAATTACTGTAGTCCAACCATTATGAGGTGAAAGTATGATTTCCATGTCAAAAAATGACAACTGTTTTAATTTGGTGAATGTTTTTTAGCTGAAAGAAACTGGTTTTAACTGCAGACTTTACTTGGCTTTCAAATGTGAATGCAGAGTCAAATGTCACTCCAAGACTCTTAGCCTGGGGCTTGATGAGGGTGGAAAGATCACCAAAGCTGCTAGAGACCTGTTTGATGGCATTGAAGGGCCACAGAGGACCAGTGTTACAATGTCACTTAGCAGACGCTTTTGTCCAAAGCAATGTAGATCCTAGAGTAAGAACAACACAAGCAAAGAGAAAGGATAAAACAACATTGGTAAGAGTCACACAGTGATTCAAGTCCAATCAGATGAAGGTGTTGCCATGCAGGGCCAGACCTCTCATCATCATCATCATTCTCTTCATCAACAAATAATGACAAAGTACCAAGAGCTGGGCCACTCACAAAGAGCTGGGTGCAAACCCCAGACGTAGAGCAGGACAGTGTGAGTCAGCATTTTGGCAGACTCATTCTACGACGGGGGTTAACAGCGGAGAGTCTAGCTGAGTGCATAGTGTCAGAGTCGAGCTAGTGACTTAGGGCCATGATGTGATGGAAGTACCAGGCGCCTTTCACTGGCTGAGCGTCGTGGGCGAGGAGTGTTGGCCCCGGATGAGGGATTCCAGGTAACCTGGAGCAGTTTTAATTACATTCCTTGTTTTGTTGTCCTTATGATTTTCTGCTTTCTATTTTAGCACTATGTTTTTGTCAGTCAGTGTGGGTGTAATTAGCTATAATGGCTGAAAATGGTACCATGCAAGGACTCAACAGGAATATATAATTGCACATAGGTTATTTCCTCATCAGCAGGTAGGATTGTTGTTGTTTTTCTCTAACATAAGATTGATTGTGCTTTTTTTTATTATTATTTTGCAAAAACACCCTCCGCAATCATCTCTGCTGCCTGCAGACGGTTCACATTGTTGCTGTTGTAAATCTTGTCTGCAGATTAACCAAGTCTTTGTACACACAAGGATCTAACCAGCAACCTGAACTCTGGATAGTTCAATCCTTATCTTTTTTCAGATGTGAAATAGGCGAGTAATTTCCTGGGCAGCACTTGAGAGATAAAAAGCAGACGTAGTTGCCTTTGCCCTCAAAAAAAAAAGATGACTAATCTATTATCTGATGTGATTTTCAGTGAGGACTATCAAACATGTCTGATAAACAGTCTGCTGAAGCTTACAGATATGACAACAATGCATTTGTATTTTAGATAGTGGCCTGTTTGGGTAATGTACCTGTTAGTGTATCTCTCTGTGTCTAAATCTTAATGTCTAACAAGGGAACCATAAAAATAGTAGACGTCTTAAAAATTTTGTAACAGTGTGATATCAACAAAAGAGTGCATTATTGATTTACTTTGGAGATGTCATGAATATATGAAAATGTTTTGGAAATTATCCAGAAAATATCATAGAAAAGGAACATGTAAGGCACAAATATGGGATCCAAAGCCAGCCTCCAAATTGGGATAGTTTCTCCTTTACATATTGCAAAATCCCCTATGATTTAAATGTGCTATCTTGCTTTTGTGAGCAATTAACAGTGTTGATTGTTGTTTATTTACACTCCTATTAAACTAGGGATGTTCTAATGACACAAATTTCAAATTTTTGATGGTTTAGATGATTTGCAAAAGTAAGAAAACAAACAGAAAACTTAAATTGAGCACCATTTATTTAACATGAGACTACAGTGGGTTTATAATGTGAAATAAATTTCAGCTGCTAGCACCACCAACTCTTTTCAATAGGTCCACATCCTAAAGCCTCTTTAATGTCAAGTGAAAACAGATTTCTACAAAGTAGCGTCGATTATATAAATAATATTAGTGTAAAATAAGTGACCGCATAAATATTCATCCTATTAGGGTAAGTACTAGTATTTAGAAGATGCACCTTTGGCCACAATCACAGCACTGAGTCTGTCTGTATAAGTCTCATTCAGGCTTGAACATCTGGACACTGAAATCTGACACCATTTTTCTTTATAAATACTCTTCAAGCTCTGTCAGGTTGCACAGGGATCAGGCGTGAACAGCTCTTTTCAAGTCCAGCCACAAATTCTCTACAGGATTGAGATCTGGGCTTTGACTCGGCCACTCCTGAACATTCACCTTTTTGTCTTTAGAACTTTTTGTATAGCTTTCATCGCTGATGCTTCGGGTCATTTTCTTGCTGGAAATTGCTTGAAAATAAATCTTCTCCCAAGTCGTAGTTATCTTGCAGACTGACTTAGTTTGTCCTACAGGATTTTCCTATACTTTGCTGCATTCCTTTTACCCTCTACCTTTACAAGCCTTTCGGAGCCGGCAGCTAAGAGGCATCCCAACAGCATGATGCTGCCACCACTGTGCTTCACAGTAGGGATGGTGTGTTAATGGTGATGTGCAGTGTTTGGTGCCCGCCAAACATAGCATCTTGTCTGATGCCAAAAATGCCCCGTTTTATTCTCACTCTCAGACAAAGGAACTTTTATCCACTCAACCACAGAGTCTTCCACATGCCTTTTGGTGAACTCTAGTCTAGATTTAATTTGAGTTTTCCTCAACAGTGACATTCTCTTCACTCTCTCATAAAGCTTTGACTGGTGCAGAACCTGGGCAACAGTTGTTATCTGCAGAGTCTCTCCCATCTCAGCTGCTGAAGCTGTTAACTCCTTCAGAGTAGTCATAGGTGTCTTGGTGGCCTCTCTCACTAGTCTCCTTCTTGCACTGTCACTCAGTTTGTGAGGATGGTCTGATCTATGCATATTTACACATGCAACATATTCTTTCCATTTGTTGATAATGGATCTGACTGAACTCTGGAGGATGTCCACTGCCTTGGAAATCTTTTTGTGTCCATTGCTTGATTTATACTTTTCAATAACCTGTAATAATAATAATATCCTGAGTTGCTTGGTTGCTTGCTTGCTTGAGTGTTCTTTTGTCCTCATGATATCATGGTAACCAGGAATACTGATTCAGCAGTGCCTTAACTATCCAGACACAGGTGTCTTTATATTCACTGCACTCAGGTGAACACCATTTCACTATTTGTGAGACAACTAGCACCAATACATTTAAGAGGAAATTCCTCTAACCTCCAAATTTCCACATACAGCGACCGCACCACGATCTGCCGGCGAATTTTACTGCGCTCCCTCTCTAAGTCTATCAGAGTATTTCCAAAGCAATTTTCGTCCCTGGAGCGCCACTTCACCAGAGATAGGCTGCAGGTCTATTTTCAGCACCAGCCACTCCCAAACCCTGTCAATACCTGTCAACCAGAAAGCTCCAAAAAAGTAACAAGTGTAGAATATCTGGTTCTTTTAAAATACACCACAATGCACGGACTCTAGGTAACAAATCCTCACTACATCAACATTACGTCTCATCCTGCAGCGAGAGCAAAGGGTCTCTGAGAGGTCAGTGGGTCACAGAGGTACAACAGCGCCATTGACAAGAAAAAGTTAACTTTTGAGGCCTTTTAGCCAAAAAAATTTACATAAAACCACAGGTCCTTTAAGCAAACATTAACTTTTGAACTTCCTGATGTACTCACCTAATAGCAGAAGCAATAATATCATGGACTTAAACTGGAAAGGATGATAAATTAACCCCAAAAGGTAAAATAGTCTGCTGTTGACATACTATTCCTGCGTAAACTCGCAGTTCTCCTGTGATCTCTGCCCACTGATCAGGGCTGTGTGCCACGGCGCAGCTTTCTAGACCTGTTCCAGTGAGCAAGGTCGCTCGCCATCAGTCAGACCAAACCCGTGGCGCTTCAGTGAATGGCGCAGTTGTCCTATGTGGAAATTGTGGGTAAGACTACAAAAGTTCCCGTAACTTAAAGCTTGAGTAGGTAACATTCGATGAGAACTATGTAGAATCAACTCTACTCCCCCTCCCTTCCTGTTCTTCTCCCTGTTTGAGCTCCTTCGCTCCGCCCCTCTTCTTACATACCTCCTTGCAAATGTGCATGTCCGCTGAATCGAATACTGACAGTGGCAAAGCTCTCGTGGAGTGATTTTGCTCTGCTTTTTCACTGAAATCACAGACAAGAAAACACTTCATCTCAGCATGAACAAATTCTACATAGAACCGAACACCGCTGGTAACTCTGCAATTGTATCACCTTCTCACTAAGCCGAGAGACAGAAGCACACCTACTACACCGGCCAATAGGAACGCTCCCTCTGACCTGAGCCTTGATTGGCTGAGTACTAGCCCCTTCATTGGCTGGAGCATCGTCCCTCGCTGGTTTTCCTCAAGTGAGAGTGCAGCCCAAGGAAGCGGTGCAGAAGTGTGTTATTCTGTTAGATGGCTTCAATAACAAGACCCTGACGGGTTGTGTTGTTTCTGTGGGCATAGGACATTAAAAATAAATCACTTACTACAGCTTTAAAGAAGTTGTACTGTCAACACTAATCTTGTTGTTCTCTTCACCCTATGACATTATCATATTTAAGTCTCGCCAAATGTTGATGAAAAATGGGCATCATCACAAAAAGTTTTCATATTGGTAGCAGACATTTGTATTCATTTCAGAAGCAGTTTGAATTTATTTTGCCTTGTGGCTGGATTTTAAATGCATATATGTATATAAAATATTCATTCATAAAAAATCACAAAGATTTACTCAAATATTTACTATTATTTCCATGTATGGGTAGAGACTGTCTAACCCTCAGTCAGCTTCCTTTCTACTGTACTCACCACCATCACCCAGTCCCCTCACCTCCCTCCAATAAATGTTGGAGGTCTTGAGAACTTTGCTCCCAGTGTTGCACACCCGGCCTTCATCATTTATCATTCAGGAACCTCACAACAACAAAAAAAAAAGGGCTTTTAATTATTTATTTTCTGGCTGTGTCCGGATTAATTTGAGGGCAAGACCTTGTGGTGGTTTACAAGAAGGGCGTGGACGGGTGATAAATGTTCTGCTCCGCTGATATGATTGGACTTTTACTGTCCTCCTTCAGCTGCCTGTTCTTTTCAACTTCACGACAAGTTACCAGAGAAAATTTATTTTGGTTTTCTTTATTACCTCCTGACTCTTGTGAAGCCAGAGTTGTACTTCAACACTGAAAAAAATATTTTTTTGCTCTATCATGTCTGCTTGTTTAATAGTGAGAGAATTTATATTTCACCAATGTAGTAACTCGGAAGTGTAAAAATAGCTGCTAGCCTCTTAAGGTTTAGGCAAACATTTCAAGTTTTCACCAGTAAGGTTCCAGGTACCCCAACTTTAAGCTGCTGTCAAGGATTTGGATGGATGGATGGATGGATGGATGGACTGATGAATGGACGCACAGATACTGTAGATTCATACACAGATTTAAAAATAATAATAATGATAATAATGATAATAATACATTTTATTTATAGAGCACTTTTCAAAAACTCAAAGACTCTGTACAATAATAATAATTAGTACATTAAACGAAAAAGAAAAGGCCAAAACTGGACAATATCACAATCAAACATAGAGCACAAACAAGAAAGCAATCAAAGTGACAAGACAACAACAGAATCAAACATTAAAAGCCAGTTTAAAAAGGTGAGTTTTCAGCAGTGATTTGAATGTGGATGAGTCCGTACATTCTTGGAAATGTTTAGGGAGTGAGTTCCAGAGGGAGGGGGCAGCTGTGGAGAAGGCTCTGTCCCCTCGGGTTCGGTGCTTGGTTCCTATTGATGAAAAGAGGGGATTGAGGGGGTGCGATGGTGCTTGACTATGCGTGACTGACACAAACATATAGGAGTTGCATAAAATGTTCTGTACTTTTGTAGACTTTTATCCTAGTAACAGCTTTAGGGGAAGGGATCTCTACTTCTGTAGATACACTGATATGTAAACATCACTGGGGCAACATTTTGGCTCTGACGTTTCTGATCTTAATGATTTACTGACATGGAGTGACAGATTAGATAATATCTCAGTTTTTCTGTGGTTATCAGGTCATATAAACATGTATCATTTTGAGGAGATGGAAAATAAAATGTATGGTGCTGCAGCACTATAAAGTGTTCAGTGTTGGGTGCCACATCCTAAGCTTTTTCGACCCTCCATTCACGTGTACTCAAGAAACCACACAGCTGTCCTGCACTGCAAGACTGAACATTTGAAGGCTCTCAGAAAATGAGTTGTGTGAGCCTAAAAACCCAAAATAGCTATTTCAGCTTGATTTTCTGTGTATTTTAAGTGTTAAGTGTTATTTTTTAATTGCACTCAAATTATTTGACAACCATCCCTTAATCTGCAGTTTTCCCAGAACGCCTTGCGGCATTGGACACTTTTGCACCGTGACTGAAGTTACTGACTCAGTCAGACAAGTCCCACTTGTTGAGAGCAATCACAGTAGATGGTATTCTGGGTATAATGGAAGACTTCCTGGTTCACTGTGCACCTTCCTCCAAGGGGCACTCAAACCTTGAGTGGCACAAATGTTAAAAAATAAAGTCAATGATGGACATAAGGGACTATTTTACTTGACATTGCCTACCAGTATGAAATGACTATTTATTGTTCTCCTCATATTGTCATTTGTACATCGTTCTTCATTCATCAAGTATTTTACAAAGTACAGTATCTCAAGCTACTTAAACTCAACTCAAACTTTTGTAAATGCAACACACAATATCTAGTTTACTTTACTATGGTAAAAAAAAGTTATTGTACTTAGTTCTTTAAGGCAATGGGTTTGCATGATTTTTTAGGTAAGGCTCACTAATTAGGTTTCACAGTGTTTAGGTCTCTGTGCTTGTCATGTGACTGAAAGCTGAACCCATGTTTTTAAAATGATTTAATGAATGGCAATAGCATGGCTCTAAACCTTTCCTTGCACATGCAGGCAGTACAATCATGCCACTCCAAAACAAATAAATATAGGGTATTATTATGAGATTTGTTCCTTTCATATCAGTATTACTGGTACTGGTATTACTGGTAGACAGTCATAAAGTGTTCCTGTATTCCCTGAAAACAATGTGTGAATAATAAAGTGAATCTTCCATTGATGATACTGCGAAATAAACAGGAAAAGCCATGCACTTTTCCAGCAACTACTGCTCATCATAGGAAAAGAAAAACAGAGTTTGGACCGATTAGTCTCATAACGTCTGTAACATTAGAGTGAATGGGAGAGCCGGTACATTACAACAGATTGCTAATGATCACATTCTGTGTAGAATGACAAAACATAGATCAGTTAAATTACCCTGATTGCATTATGCTAACTCACTTCTCAGTGAGACACAAACCCATGCAAGGTGAAGCACACAATTTGAAACAAAGAATAATTCCTAACAGTTTATTGTGATTTCTTCCCACTGTTTGGTAAACAGTCACTGCAGAGAGCATGGGAGCTCAAATGTCACAGAGGGGATCAGATAAAAGGGCAGGGGCCTGCAAGTTCACTCACTTTTCTGTCTTTTCCCTCCTTTCTCCTCTTCATTCTGTGTGAAAGCACTGTTGTGTGTGTGCTGTGGTTTGATTAAGAGCTCCCCAGGGCTCTGCAGAGAGAAGAGAATATGTTTACTACAACACTTTTATGCCATATACAATGTTCAGTTTGTGGTCTTGATTGAGCCCAGTAGGCCTATCCAGATAGCAGCCTCTACTCCCTGAAAACCTCCAGGGGTTAATTAACCAGACTAGGTAACTAGCTACAGCCGCACATTGCATTAGCAGACAAACAGACCCATTGAATCTTCTTTGTCTGTGTTTTGCTCGGATTAGACGGTGTTCACAGAGTTTTAGTCTGGCAAATTTAAGATAACAAGAAGAGCTCTGTTTTGTTTGTGCTTGAAGAATGTCCAGCTGGTTGTGCTTTAAATTCCTGCAGCTGTGATACAATGGAGAGATTACTTCTCCAAGAATGAGAAAAAGACAGGATGACGATGCGGACTCTGCCTTTTAATGGATCTGTTCTTGGCTTGGTTTGCTTTTGCTGCAGAACAGCTGTATTTCTGTCTGAATGAGTGCGGTAAGATGACTTTTCATTCAACTCTGTACTTCTGACATGAGATGTTCCTCTCTCGCTCATCCTTCTGGGTCACTGGAGTTAATTTCTATAAGCACTGTCTTTCAATTTGAAATCGAAGCTGCAGCATTACTCACACAAGCACAATACCTTTAGTGGATTAATTTTTGGACTGACTATATCCAACTGGAGAGGGGGAAAGGGGAAACAGATGGAGTCATAGCTGCACTCATTTTTGTGTAATCCTTCTGAATTAATTAAGTTTTATTTATTTATCTTATTCTCATTATCAGAGTGTGTTGTCATCCTTCAGAAGCATCCTATAGACTTACCTTGATGAAGAACAGTTCCCAGCGTCTCCATGTTTTCTATGACATCAAAGATATGTAATAAAGCTTTCATAATCTGTAATACTTAGTGGGATTTTGAAATGTTCCCCTTGCTGCCTGAGATAATCATCGCGCGCCTTGCTGAGATTGCGTCTGTCTTCAGACAAATGATTATTTTTGACTCCCACACAGATGGGACTAAATCCATGTCATCCCATAAAACCAGCGCCAGTGCCACCAAACTTTACAGAAACATCGTGACGCCAGATGCCCTTTGTGGAAATTTGGAACAGCTTGAGTTGCCTGGCTGAACTGCATCCATCTTAGAGCAGAACTTTTGTGTATACTTCCCAGCCCATTGTCCTATTACTCATCTGCGCCACGTGAGCTTGTGAGTAATCGGACATTGCAGCATGGAACAGTGGGTAATGAATGCCTCTTCCCTACCTGAATCCCCACTTAAACCAAGAACAAATTCCTTTTAACCTGCAATCTTGTGTTATTTTCATGTGTCAAAATCAGCCTTGTTTCTTTTGAACTTGAAGGAACAATGGGACAAAAGGAAAAAATAAAAGAGACACAGAGCCTTGAAGGGGCATCTTACGCATGCTGCTTCTGCCAGAGCCGCACTTTAGGCTTAATCTTATTCCTTCTAAAATGTTCAGATATCTGAGCCATTATTGTTTTCAGCATTGATGTGTACCTGTAATGAGCACACAGTGCTCGTCTGAGAGGTTTCTGTAAAGTGCTGAGGCTTAAGGAAAAGAGGAGCATGATTCATCTTGTTTGTAAGGCGAGCCTTTATTAGGAGCAGGGTAAGAAAAAGGCCTTGGCTGTAGCTCTTCTACCCAGAGGCTCTGTAATTGCTTTCGGCTGCACCTTGAGAATTTGATGAGTCAAGTCGAGCCTTTTGTTTGAGTGACGGAGCGAAAAGAGGAGCTCTTACGGTGAAAGTGAATTATCACAGCATCAGTGAGGAAACACAAAAGTGAAGGCCGTGGGGTGTGAGCAAACTGGAATGCATTAGACATCAGGGGTCCTTAAGTTTGTTCATTTAAATTATTGCTTTCATATGCATTAAGAGAGAAAAAGGAGCTTGATCCTACAATAATGTCATGGGGTTTGAGTTTCTAAAATAGTTGTACTCCTGAAACACTCCTACCATAGACAGTAATTGTTAAGAGTATTACATGTTGCATCTAAAAGAAGAGTTTATAATAAAGCAACCTCTTCTAAACACTGAAACAAACTGACACAAGGATAATCTTCATATAGTGCAAAAATTTGTGGACTTTCTCTTTGAATTTTTGCACTTTCTGAAACAAGTAGTAGACATTTTTGAGTCTTCAGTGTTAATCCCACATTTCTCTATGCTGTTGTGTTTGTTGACCACTAAATTATACTTAAAGTCCCTGTAAAGTGAAATCCAAAATTTGTGTCTTAACATGCTAGATGTGATGGAATAAGGTTGCTATAAACATGGGAAAACACTGAGATCTATGTGTGACTGAATTTTTGATTTAGACCACCACATACTGGTTGCTAGGGGTAATTACCCCACCCCTGTGATGCTATAACGATATAAAATCACAAGCAGTTCATCTCAGTACAGTTTGTTGTGAACTGATGTCACTGCCTTCACTGAAATTTTACAGCCTGCTACATGCTGTGTTTTTTCTCATTTGAGGTAAATTTCCTAAATCCATCAGCCATGGTGGCCTACAGGTCATTAAAAGTATCGTAACAGAGTAAATTTAATCCCCAACTTCTGTCTCTCTGCTCTGCCACAGAGCCAGGCAGCTGTGCTCTGATCAGAGTTCACCTTAAGGACAGGGGGCAGGCTAATTGCTGCAGGAACAAACATCTAACTGGTGAAGGTGTGTTTAAATCCATATTTCACTTGTCTTTAGTCCTGGATGAATAAAAGAAGCAGACTGTGGCTTTGTATCTCACAAAGCAGCCACAGTTCAATCAATATGCCTGTTAGTGTTGTGATTCTAAAGATTAGTGAAGTATCTATGTTCCATTTCTGTAAAGTCTGTCACAATGAAAGCCTCCAATGCTTATCATCTCTCACAACTTTTAGTTAGAAGAGCAACATCAGACAATGGGACTTTTTATGGACTGAAACTAGACTAAAATGTTTTTAGTTTTCATCGACTAAAGCTAGACTAAAACTAAAAAGGATAGAAATGACTAGAATGTGACTAAAACCAGAGACTAAAGACATATAATCAGAAGACTAAGACTAAGACAGATTAAAAGTAGCAGTCAAAATGAACACTTATCAGTTAGCCCTCGGTCCCTTTAATTTTTATCTACATCTGTCCTTGTTTGTCCTGAAAACGGACAGGCAGAAAGGTGCTAATAAAATAATCATTTTTCAACATTTTTTACTTTCACTGCTTCAAATCTCTTCAACAACTTCAACCCTGACCACAAAATAATAAATAAATAAATAAAATTCAATGTTACACCCGTTTTATGCCAGTTATTGTACACTACGTCACTGCTATTTTTTATGGTAAAAAACACAAAAACACCATAATTCCCATTTAAAATGATCTAGAAAAAAAATCCTTTTTTCAATAAATAGAGTCTGGGCCATGCCAATGATGAGTAGTAAAATTGATTTTGATGCATTGAAATTTTTTCTGTAGTGCCGAATGCCATATTTTAGCTACATCTGTCCTTGTTTGTCGAACGGACATGCAGAAAGGTGTTAATAAAATACTCATGTTTCAACTTTTTTTTTTTAAACTTTCACTGCTTCAGATCTCTTCAACAACTTCAACTCTGACTACTGAAAAAAAAAATAAATTCAGTGGTACACCCTTTTTATGCCACTTATTGTACACTATGCCTATGACATGGATTCGTCCATGCTAACACACCAGTTTTACCCTCCTTTTCGCGAGCCTCCTCCTCTACCAAATCTAATGCGAGTGAATGCATTTGTTCATGTTAGGTTTATTTTATGTACAGGCATAAAGAATCAGAGGATATATGTAGGATATGAACCACAAACACACACATTTCCACCTCTAACTAAAATGTGACCACAAATATGCCAATTACGCACAGATATAAGTGTACTGCATCTTTGAGCTATGATATATTCTTACCTATTGATCGAAAGGATCTGTGCATCCTCATGCTTGTAAATATACTTGCTATGAAGTGAGGGCAAAGTTGAAATTGTCCATATGTCCCTCTTTCTTAGTCTCAGGCTGCAGCATCCACAGGTAACATATCCTAATGTAAACACTTTACTTATGGCATGTCTGCTTGTAAACACATACAGATTCGCACCTGATTACACACGTAGGAGCCCACAAACTTTTCCTTACAGATCTAGCCCACTCTCAGACATCCATATCTAGTGGCATGAATCGGTTCATTTAATTCTGATGATGTTTAGCGGGTGAAATAGCGCTCCAAACACTCTGAGCGCATGGAAGGAAAGGGTTAAAATGGTGCGCTGCACTATCCGCTGGATCACTGTTTAATGGTGAAATTTAGATCCCTGGTGATTGACTGACTGCAAAAAAATGGGTGCTAAAAGTTGTTTTGGTGCCCTAGACACACAGTCAAAAAACGTGTTTTTAATGGAAGTCCATGTGTCCGATTTCGGACAAACAAGGCTGGATGTAGCTATTTCGCATCATGGGCATTCTGTGGGTGACACTGTTTTCATTTTTTACATTTTTTTTTTTTTGATATGAAGAAAAATAATAACTTTGGCCAAATTTGATGCCTCAATCTATAAAAATGTGACTATTAACTAAAAAAAAAAAACGATAATAAAAATTATGAATGTCTTCAAAACGGACATAGTAGGGACCGAGGGTTAGGGTTAAATAACTTGTTGTCAGCTGAAACATAATCATTCATATAGTAATTATAATTATCCAATGGGAGGCTCTTACCTATTTGCTTAGGTATATCCAGGTGATGACTATTTTTTGGACGAGTATATATATATATATATATATATATATATATATATATACACACAGTGCTTAACAAATTTATTAGACCACCCTAACCCTAACCAAAGTAAGGTTTATGCCACAGCTGCACTAAATTAACAGCATTGGTAATTACCTAAATCATTTGTTTTGTTTCTGCAGTGGTTAATAAACCAATATGTAGAAGCTCTTTAACCCAAATGATATTTTTAATGCTAAAATATAATTAATACTGTTATCCATGAATTTTCAAATTTACTGATTTGCAACAAAACTGAAAAAATAGTAAAGCACATAATCATTTCTTGATTAATATGTCAAATTATAGTTATTTACTTGCATTCCTGAACAGAAAAAATTAGTTTTAGTGGTTGAATGTTATGCTTGATTCATTTCTGACTTCTCAGAGAAGCCCAGTGAGCCGGCTCAAATTTGGGTGGATTCAGTTTTAAATTCCTCATTCCTGTTCAAAATGGTAAAACACTGAGAGCTCATTAAAAATGAAAGAGTCCACATTCAAGAACTTCATGATGCTGGATGGTCTTTGAGACAAATATGACAGGTGGTCTAATAAATTTGTTAAGCACTGTATATATATATATATATATATATAGAGAGAGAGAGAGAGAGAGAGAGAGAGAGAGAGAGCGAGAGAGAGAAAGAGAGAGAGAGAGAGATTAACAAGAGTGAAATAATACTTGTTGATTGTGCTTGCAATTGTTGAAGGTATATAAAAAAGTTCTATGCATTTTACAGTTTTCACATAATTATATATCATTTAAATTATGTCATCACTGTAATATTAATACAGTATCTCTTTAGTTCATAACAAAAATGTATGTTTATTCTATATGTGAAAATTTCCTTAGAAAAATTGGATTGAAAAAAAAAAAAATCTGTTTATTCATACCTTAAGAACAACGGCAAACATGGGAAAAATAAGATTTCATAATTCGTGCATGAAAAAATTGGGGTCCACTTGTTTTGAATTAAAAAGTACCATAATTCCGGTATACCATGCAACACTTGTCTGAACTACATTTATACTGTATCTCAGTATCCTTATCAGTATCGGCTAAAATTAATTTGTAAATATCACCATATCACCATTGGATAACGGCAAAAATCTAATTAATCTAATCGGATTATGCATCCCTTTGAAGAAGCTTTGTTGGGGAAATGAAATAATCGGAGCTGCACCAGACCAAAAATCCTCCCCTCACTTTGGTATACAACATCAGGAGACGTTCGTTAACAGTTCTTTGTACCTCCAAAGAGTCATTATCATAGCTCGAACACACCCTGTGAACAAAATGCACCACATCAAAGCAAGTTCCTCTCACCGCTGTCAGAAAAAAGCCTTTGTGTTTCCCCTTTGTTGACTACAAACTGTTGTCCCACTCGTACCTCTGACTCTGTGATCACACAAACACCCTTGATTGTGCCTTGTTGTGCTGTTTTGACTCTCTCCTCTTTAATTACAACTAATTTCCATAATGCCCCCCCTCCCTTTGTCCTCCATTGAACTCTTCACCCATTTAGAAGCGGATCCCATATACTCTCCTATTTAATATAGAATAGAGGACCATATAAAACAGCACATGCAGCTCCTTTCTCTTATTAAAGCAGGACAGAGTGTACTGTAGCTGTCGGTGGAAGATAGGTTTGAAGTGTCTTCTCAAGACCCATTGGATATCTTGGATACTTTAATGGGGCCCATGGGCTTTGTCATACATGATATATATCAAATTAATTGTCACACAGAATAAAGTGGTGGCCAGTGGCCAAGACAAACCCACACATCATCCCCGTATTGCTGGAAGAGGAAGATGTCCAACTCTGTCTGAAGTGAAGGATAAACCTTCTAGTCATCTGACCAGTCAGGCGTCTGTCGGTAAAAGCATTAGCTCTTTTTTCTCTTCCCGTCTGTGCCACCTTGTTTTTGTAAATAGGATGCCAGAAATTCAAAGTGACCCAGGTTTTTAAATCACATCCATGTCCTTAGAAATGTATCCTGAAGGCACTTTAATTTTGTTGGCTGGAAAAGCAAGCGTTGGCATCCTATTACTTAGCCATGTGCTCTTTGAATGAGGTACACTTAGGTAACGATCAAGAGAGGAGATTATGAGAACAGGTTTCTATATCAAGTAGACATTACATTTTTATTAACAAGGTCAAACAAAGTCAGGGAAAACAGCCCAAATACAGCAGAATCTGTGTTTTATCCACTAAACACAGAGGTCCTGTGTATGAACACTGCCTCCTTTACTAAGTTAGTTTTTATACACAAATACAATGTCTTAAGAATTTAAGCTAATAAGAAGTTTGCTTTTGTTTTGGAGAGATACTGGCCATGTGTGGCACATGGACATGCAGTAATTAATTGTTGGAAGTCCTACCTATTCAGACCATCTGGACTATAATTAGGCCACAGTAGTGCCCTCTAGCTTAGAGTCATCATGCTTCCTTTCCCCCCCTGCCAGATTGGAAGCAAAAACCTTTTCCCCTGAACCTTTCCACCGTCCCGACACTGTGTCCTCAGAAGCAACCATGAGGGGCACCTTGGAACAAGTGCTGTCTTTGGCAAGAGTTTTTGTTGCCAATCACGCTGAGAGTTGGATGAAGACAGTTGGAAATGGCTCAGTAATGAAACCAAAAGGCACTCAAGACCAATTCTGCATCCTAAAAGTGTTTAATGTATGTTTACTGATTATAAAGAGGCATACTGTATAAATCTTCACCTTCTAATAACAAATAACTGAGGTTTCTTAATAAGACTAATTCTGACAGCAATCATTTTTTCCCACATAGTCCTATTTTGATTTTCTTAATTGCCAACCAACGCGAAGGCTATAGAAAATCATATTAAAGCTGTAGTAAGCGATATATTTTTAGTATTGTATGCCCACAAAAACAACACAACCCGTCAGTGTCTTGTTATTAAAGCCATCTAACAGAATAACATACTTCTGCAACGCCTCCTCGTGCTGCACTCTCACTTGAGGAAAACCAGTAAGGAACAATGCTCCAGCCAATGAGGAGGCTAGCACTCACAGCCAATCAAGGCTCAGGTCAGAGGGTGCATTCCTATTGGCCGTTGTAGTAGGTGCGCTTCCGCCTCTCAGCTCAATACAATGGCAGAGCTACGGTGGTCCTATGAAGAATTTTTTAATGCTGAGATGAAGTGTTGTCTTGCCTGTAATCCAGCCATTGATTTCAGTAGAAAAGCAGAGCAAAATCACTTCACGAGAGCTTTGCCACCGTCAGTATTTGATTTAGTGGACATGTACATCCGCGAGGAGGTATGTGAGAAGAGGAGAGCTCAAACAGGGAGAAGAACAGGAAGGGAGGGGGAGTAGAGTTCATTCTACATAGCCCTCATCGAATGTTTATTGTTTTAATAGCTGCATTGGTAACCTTTTAACCTTTTTTCTCCTGTGATTTAAGTAAAGAAGTGAAACATCCATATATTCTACATTTATCTCATACAAAGTAAATATTGCAAGACTTTTTTTGTTGAAGACTTGATGATGCAGCTTACAGCTCAAAAAAATAAATGAATAAATAAAAAATCCACAATCTCAAAATATTAGAATATCACAAAACATCATACAGACATGTTGACCTGCTGGAAAATGATGCTCATTTGCACTCAGTAATTGGTTGGAGCACCTTTTGCACGAATTACTGCATCTATGTGACAGATTGTGGCACTACAGGGTTTTATGAAGCCCAGATTGCTCTGATATCAGTCTTTAGCTCATCTATATTGTTGAGTCTGGTGTCTCTCATCTTCCTCTTGACATTTCCCCAGAGATTCTCTATGGGTTCAGGTCAGACCAGTTGGCTGGCCAATCTAAAACAGTAATACCATGGTCAGCAAACCAGTTTCTGATAGTTCTGGCTTCCCTGTGGGCAGAAATCAGAAATTCCATAAAGCATCTCAGCAGATGGAAGCATAATGATCTCTAAAATCTCCTGGTAGATGACAGCGTTGACATTGGACTTGATAAAGCAGAGTGGACAACATCCACTGATGACATGGCACCCTAAAGCATCAGTGACTGTAGAAACTGAGAACACTGGACTTCAAACACCTTAGATTCTGTGCCTCTGCGATCTTCCTCCAAACTCTTAACACTGGATCCAAATGTAATGCAAACTTTACTTTCATCTGAGAAATGGACCTTGGACCACTGAGCAACAGCCCAGTTCTTTTTCACCGTAGCCAAGCTGAGACGCTGATGACATTGTCTGTGGACCAGGAGTGGCTTGATACTAGCTACACTACATTTGTAGCCCATTTCCTGTAGTGGCTCTTGATCAACTGACTCCAGCCTCGGACCATTCCTTGTAAAGGTCCTTTAAAGTCTACTATACAGTGTGGGATTCTGGGCCATCCCAGACCAGTTGGGGCAATATCTTTGGTTTTGGCTCTATATCGGTGGTCCTACATCACACTGTGAGATAGGTTGAGACAGGTGAGACAGCTGTAATCATCAAGATTAACACAAAAGAAGTCTTGAAATGTTTCACTTTGTTTGAGATCCAACGCTGATCGAATGACAACTGGGCTGGTTGTTTGAGATGAATCTAGGATGTATAGAAATATATTTTTCTGAAGTAAATCAGGGGCTTCCCCCTGAAATGTTCTGTTAATTCTAACAGTGGTCATGTGAAAACAGCCTCCCTGAATGGATCTTACTACAGTCCCTTTCTGCTGTTCAGTTGTCTGCAACCCCACAGGCTCTACTTCAGTCACAGATCTTACCCAGCAGATGTTAAAGTAAACAACTCCTTGACATCTGACAAATCCTTAATTAAACCGACTTTGACAGCTGAGCCACTGACTAATTTTCCCACATTGCCCCAATTGTGTTTTCTTGACTGGTTTTCAGTTATCTTGAAGGCTATTTAAAATCTAATTACAAAAATAAATCATTATCCCTGGTTCCAGTGGTGACCTTTTAACTCCTTAATGTCCCCTTGGGTGAGCTAATTAAGGTCACTAGACTGCTCTACATTGTTGCTTAAAAACAAAGGTTGACCAAGCTTTCACTGGACTAGTGACTCATTAGCAAAAGGGCTCCTTTCAGTATTTAATTTCCTGCACAAGCTTTTTTAAATTAACTATTTTCTTCCTTTACCAGTACACTGTCTGAATAACAGTGTTGCATTTCTTCCAGGTATATTTTTTAGTGTTTTGGTATATTTTTAGGTGAATTAAATGGCCTAGGTTTCAGATTTAAGGGAATTTTAGAGTAAAAGTTGCCAAAAAAATAGGACTGCACTGTCTTGTGGGAGAGAAACAGGCACACAGCGAGAGAGAGAGTACTTTTCTTCATCTCAGGAACATTTGCCCTCAGCACTTGGCCCTTAAATCACAGTGCAAAGAGAGGCCAAATTCATCACTATGTTGGGTCGCTGACATATTCCTGAGCCGTTTGGAGGCTCTGTGGATTTGTGCAGAGGTCAATGATTGAAGTTTCTGGCAATCCAAATGTTGCTAGGTTGTAAGAAATGAGCTGAATATCTCCAGTGAGAATCCGTCTGTGTGTCTCTCTTACTTCAGATTCTATTTATGCCATGGGAATAAACAAGCGTGTAAAGCGTGAGCGTTGGGGGAAGACTTTTATTGTCAGCAGACGGTGGCGGGCAGGTGGAGTGTGAGATGTAGAAAGGGTTGGCCAGACGGAGGTGGGGAGGTGTGGCAGCCTTTATAAAACAGCTGCCATGGCCAATAAGCTCTGAACTCTGGGTCCTCATCCTTCCTGAGCTGCATTGTGCCTCAAAAATAGCATCCTTTGAATTCTGATGCACACAATCAGTTGGCATAAATGATCCTAAACCAAAACAGAAAGCATTACATGCAAATCTTGAAATTTAAAAAGTGAAAGAGAGAGAAATAACCAGGATTTAAAGATTGTGGACTCAAAGGGAGTCTTGGTAATGTTGCAGTGTTGTGAGAGGAGGATAATAAGATTTTCGAGGGGAAGTCCACCAAGCAACTGATTAATCCAAAGATTAATTTAATCTGTTTTCATAATAAAACATTATTAGCTGTTCCCGTCTCTCAGCGTTACCTTTCCACCCTCTTAAAAGATTATACACTTCCCAATCACTTACCTGGAAGCAGTCAGGAAAGTCATTAAGTTAAGTAGACACTGACAGTGTGCAGGACGCTGAAAATGATGGGAGAAATTGTTGGAGTGCCATGAGAAATGGCCGTGTTAATAATTTCTTTGCAAAGGTTCTGTTTGCAGCCGAGCTTGAGCCGGGCCTTATCTTCAGCAAACAGACCTGTGATGAAATCCACCCCAGGTCTCCAGGTGGCAACAAACTTTTAATGTGAAGGAGTGGTTGTGGGAAGTCAAAAGAAATCACAAAGAATCACTCTGTAGATAAGTGCTTGTTAAACTGTTTGCCTTGCAATCTTGTCCGGCAAAATTGGGAAGATAATCAGTCTTCCTCAATTTAGCAGATATTCTGGTGAGGTGTGACAGCTCAAACAAAAAATAGAAACACTAATATTGTTTTATTTTTTTTCCTTAAGGACAGTTTTAGTTTTTCTAAACAGGAAATAAGTAGGCTAGTTGCTAAGATGCTCTCCAACAACCTATGATAGATTTTTGACCTTGTTAGTGAGAAGATTAATTTTGTTAAGTTGGGAAAAGAAGAAGCTGCCAGCTCCATTTGTCTCTGACAGAAGACCTGGAATGTTCAATGAGAGCAAGCAGAGCAAAGAGCATCACCAACTAGATGTTGCATCCTTTTACAGCTCACAAACATGGGAATGAACATGATCGCAACTGTACTGTGGACGAGAAGACCTGGCTCTCAGTCTCCGCTCTAATTCATCCCAAAGGTGTTCTATCGAGTTGAGGTCAGGACTCTGTGCAGGCCAGTCAAGTTCATCCACACCAAACTCTATCATCCTTGTCTTTATGGACCGTGCTTTGTGCACTGGTGCACAGTCATGTTGGAACAGGAAGGGCCATCCCCAAACTGTTCCCACAAAGTTTGGAGCATGGAATTGTCCAAAATCTCTTGGTATGCTGAAGCATTCAGAGTTCCTTTCTCTGGAACTAAGGGGCCAAGCCCAGCTCCTGAAAAACAACCCCACACCATAATCCCCCCTCCACCAAACTTTTCACTTGGCACAATGCAGTGGAGAGGCCTAGGTGCTTGATTTTATACACCTGTGGCCATGGAAGTGATTGGAACACCTGATTTCAATTATTTGGATGGGTGAGTGAATACTTTTGGCAATATGGTGTATTTGTTTTACTGAAATCATGCTTGATCCCACAAGGTTCTCTAAGATCTTGTGTCCCTGGAATCACAGTGAAATGATTACAGAGGAAGTGTGTGGTCGCCCACGTTTTTAAAATCATTTAAATTTGAAAAATGTCAAGAATGTAGCCTGCCGACTCTTAAGTACAATTATGAAAAAATGATGAGAATTTTAAAATCTTAGTGAAGGAAAGTGTCCTTTACTTAATATAACAACCTGAATGATAATAATATAAACTATTTAAATAATCCACTAATAATAAAAGAAATAAAGTGAAAAAAAGAAGGAGCATGTGAAACTAAAACATGCTCCTTGTTGTTTCTCTAAGTCAGTAACTTCACTCATGATGCAAACAAAAGTGTATGCCCAAAGGCATTCTGGGAAAGCTCTGCAAAATTGCAGATTAAGGAATGGTTAAAACTAAATAGCATCCTAGGAATTGTTAGGAAGCTAACCTTGATTGCTGAAATAGGTTTTTGGGGGGATTTTAAGTTAATAAAAGGATTCATTTTGTTTGTTTTTTTAACAACCGTCAATTGTTCAGTCTTACAGTGAATCATTTAAGTTTGAAAAACATCAAGAATGTAGCCTGCCGAACCTTAACTACAGTTATTAATAATTATGAGAATTAAAAAATCATAAGACCCGGAATGTGTCTTTTACTTAAATATTGTAACTTTATAAATAATATAAACTTTTAAAAAGAACCCATGCATAATAAAAGGAACATGATGTGAAACATATACAGTTCTCCTTTTTTCCTTTTCTTTTTTTTCTTTTTCCCTTCACTTTATTTTATAAGTATTTACAAATTGGATAATGTAAAACTTATGCATCTGTGTTGGGATAAAAGTAATAAAATAATAGATAAAATAATAACAAATAATACAAAAAGTTAAACAAGATTCATGACCAAGGCTTCAACAAATTAAGATGTTTTTTTAGTTGGATGAATGGGATCGTAAGTGCTTCTTATTGGACAAATAATGTAATGACACTTGGAATTGCATTCCTAGTTTGGCATTTTTGTCCTTCAGCTTCTTCAAAGTTGACATTTGTACCTGTACAGATAAAAACAACTACCTTTACAAAAAGTTTGAAGCAAATGGCAAAGGGTGCATGCATTTGTGCTTTGTTCTAAAGACCAAACCAAACATAAAATGCCAAGTTTGTTGCTTCCAATGCAGATTGAAGATCGTTATGCAAAATAGACTCAGACACTGTTCTGTCAAAAATGCCACCATGTGTTACTGCACACTTCTGACACAAACTGGCCTTCCTTCTGTGTGACCCCGGCAGAAAGCTTGTGTAACTGGTGTGGGGTTTGACTACTAAAAAGTTTAGAAAGGCAAGAAGTTTAGATATATTCAAAACATGTGAGAAGATTATATACCTTATTGCTTGTCTTGCTTTTTTAATACCCATATTCACATATTGTTGAGTTTTACAGTGGTGTATTGCTAACCCTAACCTTGCCCTTTCCACACATGCACAAAACTTGAGAAAGCTTACTGAAATCTCAAGGTTAATCTCAATACATATCCTTCACTCAATATCTACCCAGATTTTGTTCCCACCAGCTCCCAGTAAAATCTTCATGTGAAGTCGGGGTGAGCATATGAGAACGCAGCAGGATATATTCTAGAAATGTCTGTTCTAGCAAACAGGAGGGGTTGATGTACATGGACTGATGAGTAGTTGGATCTCTGTGCACGTTACGAAACGTCCTTCTGTTTCCTCTTCATCAGTGTGTTCTCTGCTCTTTTGTTAATAGCATAAATATGTTGAACTCAAAGTAACATTTATATAAAGAAAAATATTCTCATTATAGCAATGTATAGTAACATGTCTAAGCTGCTTAGGAGTGTCTATCCTCCTTGGACCCCCTCCTAGAAATCTTCAGGAGTGCATATGTGAAAATTGCTTCAGTGAAAGGATTGCATTAGAGTGCATTATACTTTCCAATTTTCAGTGTGAAGTACACAGTCCCAAAGGCTCCATCTCATTTGCTGATGTTACCTGGTGGATGTTTATGTATATAATGAGTCTTTTACATCTGGATTTAAATGCATTTGTAGATAATTGCACTCCCTGCCTGTCCCTCAGCTGTTTCAGACTGTTTCTTCTCTAAAGCAACGTGGTAAAGAGAATGGAGAGACAACATAAGGCTCGTTATCACTAACATGCCATGGTTTTCTCTAGCTCCTTACAGTGCAGGTTTATTTTTGTGTTTATTTTCCACATATAACATCCATGTGCCTCCACAGTTAAGTCTCAAGAAGTTGTTTATCACTCTGCTCTTAGAGTCATAACCAGAGATCCATTATAAAGTTTGTTGGACTACTTTGGTAATTGAAGATGATAATCCCTTGTTTCTATTTTTAAATCCCTATTTGGACGTTCGTAGCACTTGTGTTGTACTAGACTGATTGAATCTACCATACCTTCTCTGTCTAATGCTTCATTTCATGTGTGTTTTGAGGAAACTTGGAACATTTGCCTGTAGCTGTTCTGCTCCAAACATGTGGAATTATTTACAACAGACTCTCACCCACAATTTCCACAGGGCCCATGTCTGCAGAGCTCTGTCCACAGCATGGTTTTGCTCTGACTGACGACATGTATCCTCGCCCACTATATCCATTACCAAAGCAGAGCACAGTGCAGCCCAGCTCAGCTCAGAGCTGCTGGATCACAGGATCACAAGTTCATGCAGAAAAACATTCAAAACAGCATTTTTCTTTGCCTGTTTGGGGTTGATTTGCTGCTCATTTGCTTCTTGTTTCGATGTAATGGACGAATGATTGAAAATCTGTAGGCTACCTGATGTTTTATTTCGGTGTTGACTGGACTCTCCGTGCGTTCCCATGTGTCTTAAAGTCTGTGTCGATCTGCTCTGTGAAGAGTAGTGTGAGTTTGCAGCAGATCTACAAAAAATTATTTTCATCTTAGATGGAGCAAAGCAGAGTGGTGCTTCTGGCACCTGCCAGTGACAAATCACAGCACTGCTGCGCATATCTATCCTGAGACACCAGATAGGATGTTACACATTTCACACCCATCATCTGGGAAGTTCAGAACCTTTTACACAACCTTGGAGGGTGATTGGATGAACTTTCTAGCTTTCAGATTAATTAAGCGCTAATCAGTGCAACAAACATGACATAGCAGGCTTGTGAGAAGAACAAAAGCATCTTTTCAACCTAGGAAAGCCTTCAGTTTGCTTTTTTCTCTCCTTTAACCTTGAAACCTCAAGCCAGTTTTTACAATTCTTGGTCTGCCTATGTTTTTCTTCAAAAAAATGGTTGTAAAATATCAACCCTTTTAAATAATCCAGTTTAGACATCTATGTTGTTAGGACAACCTGGACTGCTAGACTGTGTGTGCTTCAAGGATGTCAGATGCATGATTCAAAAGATATAAGGCCAGAAAGATCAAGTACAAGAAGGAAGTGGACATTTAATCTTATACAAATTGCACCCAGATCGACAAAAAAAAGCATTTTCAGGTATGCATTTAGCTCCAACAAGTCTTGTCTATCAGGACAAAAAGAAAAACTTTCTTACAAACACAAAAGAAACTATAACTACCATTATCTCCATTTAACCACTTCACATTTTGTGTGCACTTGGTATTCCAATGCATTAAATGCTCATTAATCCAATTTTAGGAGCTCATATGTCCTCTTTTTAATCATAAGGGCCATATAAAATGACTTCTTTTACTTTTTTAACTGGCAGATAACTACTTTGTCTCTTTTTGATCTTTAGCTGGCCCTTTTTCATCACAAAAAGCATTATAGATAGTCACATTATCATGGATTTAGCTACATGGATTTGTAGTATCAAAGCTCTGAATAAACACTGCTCTTTGCGCCTGGATTAAAAATGTCCTGGAAGGAACAAAAGCACAAGAAGCCATCCAAAGATTGGCAAAAAAAAGTTTAGCTTGTGATCAAAATTTACCCCCTAGAGGTGTGGCTTGTGGTTCCTGAGATTTTGTAAACAACACCATTCACCAAGGGTTCTTTATTTTCTTTTAAACAAGAATTGTTGTCCAGTTCTGATTTAACTGCTGACATAGCTGCATACATGCCCATGTCTTGGCTGGCAGCCAGTGTTTGCAGGCTTGCAGGACAACCAGCATAACTAAGCTGCTGCCTTGGTATTCATAGATGGCAATGATTTGGTCCAGTCAAACATTAAGCTTTAAGCTTTGCTAGGTAAATCTGCATGTTTACCTGCAATTGAATCTGGCCAATACATCTACTTCGCAAATCAGGTGGAAACCAAGAGACTGACCAGAAAGGGAGGGATTTGCTCTAGATTGCATAGCCCAGACTGAAAGCTGTGCAGACCAACTTTGTCAAAATTAGGGGTTATGACGGAATTAGGGGTCCTTTCTGTTGGGTAAATTGAGTCAATTATCTTGAATTACCTCACCTTAATTTGCAATTCTTTTCACATGCTGTTTTTTTGGTGTGATTGTGCAATTTTGTATCTCAGCATTGTTGTACCTGAGGCAGCCTCAATGATTTTTGAGACTCAGATTTATGATGATGATGTTAGTTCTCAGAATTTTAGCAGAAAAGAACAAAATAAGAGTTCATTCTTAAGGAAACTTTTTTTTCTAATTTGATATGAAAACAAGATGTTATTTTCATTGAAGAAGACTGCAGAAATAGCAAACAGGTTGGGTGCTGTAATCACAATAACACTCTGAGACCCCAGAGGGACTGAGTGTGGTTCAGTGATTAGTACCAAGGGTGTTCCCCGCCTCTTTCACCCAACACCCGAGGGAGCCAACAGAGCAGGAAATGTGTTTCAGTTTACCACAGCGAAGACAGCCACCTGAGAAAGATTATTTGTATCCAACCTGAGCTCAAACACTTGAAACAAAAGAAATTCAGAACATCTCTTTCTCTTCTCTACTGTATTTGACTTTTTCAAACTTCTCCAATTTAAGTATTTCCAAAGTTTCTTGAGCTGTGTCTGGTAATCTTATTCCACTGTTTGTACTGGAGGCAATTTGCAACAGAGAATGCAATTTAATTAAAGTTGAACATGTTTATTTGATTAAATTCTGGCTACATTGTTTTGTAATGTTGTGTTCTCACAAGTCTACATTGTTGAAGCAGTGACATTACCTGAGCAACCCTCCAGCAATGCAAACACAATCCTGCTCCCTCACGTTTGACTGAACGCAGCCTGTGGCTATTGCCTTTGACAAGCGGCTCTGACAGATGAGTATTCAAATTCAAAACTCCCCTTTTTTAAGTTTTTTTATTTTTATTTTTATTTTATTTTACTCCCACTACTTGGCTCTCAAATATGATGCCAAATGAGAGGTGTGTGAAAGATACATGGAGACCACCCAGGCCCTCTCCTTTTGAATTATTCAGGGCTGTAAGATGTGAAAGCATCATGGTAGGAAAATTAATCATACA
This sequence comes from Cheilinus undulatus, assembly GCF_018320785.1. Classification (NCBI taxonomy): domain Eukaryota; kingdom Metazoa; phylum Chordata; class Actinopteri; order Labriformes; family Labridae; genus Cheilinus; species Cheilinus undulatus. The sequence continues at coordinate 37,319,534 of NC_054874.1, forward strand.
ACTAAATATAGATGAAGGATTTGTTTTGTTGTTCAAGTACAGCTTCTTTCTTGAGGCAATACATGGAGCTTACATCAGAGCTGTGAAAAAATAAACGGTGTCACTCATTACTGATCCGTAGAGAGTGTTCAGTAGACTTTGAGACATGACATACATCCTACAGCATGTCTGCTATGTCTTAAAGCAGCTTGTTGAGATGCACATAAACATGTATTAATAGTAAAGCAGATCAGAGATGGTAGAGATGCATCTCATGAATAATTACAAAGATAGACTTTGCCAGTTTTTGACAGATATGTTTTGATATTAAACTGGAGTTTATTTTCCCCCTTTAATATTTAAGTGTAATAGCATCCTTTGTCTTGATGCACATAATCATTTGCAAAAGCTGGTTAAGATAAGATATAACTTTATTTTCCTGAAGGGAAATATTTGCCCTGGGCTATAATGATTCATACAGCTCTGTTCTCTAAAAGCATTACATTGCAACAGCAAAGAGTGAGTGTGAATATGTACACAACAAATACATAGAGAAAAAAAAAAAAGGTTACCGTGACAACAGTTATGATCCAGCTGAAATACATTAATTGATCCAGTGTGGATGATCTAAAAGCAAGAGAACGTCAAAATGTGTTTAAGTTAGAGTTTTGCTACTTTCTTGATTTAATTAGTGTGTTTATTCATTGATTTTTGCCCTTTTTTTTTAATAGTGAAAATTTTCCATGGCAGTTTCTCTGAGCTGAATAAAGTGTTTTTTTTTACTGACAATATTTTTCAACATCAGTGGTATTGGAATATACTGCAAGTACTTTATCTGCCCTTCTGGAGCTATAAAATGTTTATCTCAACATCTCTTGTATACATGCAGCTCTGAATTTGTATCACTGACTTACCTCAGTTGGTACCTGTACAATCAATTTAAACATGATCAAAATTTTTGTTGAAATTGAAGTTCATTGTAAATATTCAGTCTCATAGTCAAAGACTGATTGGTTTCATTATTATCTTTAAGGATGGTCTCCACAGTTAGGACCTCACCAACTGAGTCAATAACTTCACTCATGGTGCAAAAATGTCAAATGCCCCGTCATTCTGGGAAAACTCCACAGATTAAGGTATAACTGTCTATTATTTTGAGTAAAATGATATAAAGTAAATGAGTCCTGTTTCCTTAAAACTAAAAATGTGTTCAATTAATTCAGAAAAATCTAACTGAAATAGCTTTTTTGTATCTTTAAGTTAACACATTTTTTTAACTGCCTTCTTACAGCCCAAGGGGCAAAGGTTACCGGTGATGCACTGGCTGCAGGTTTGGTGTTTGGTGCATGTTCTCTCTCCCTTCAGCTTCTTGTATTTTTTTTTCCCTCTTGCTGCCCTATTTAATCATCTTTGGAAAAAAAATAGCTGTGTCAAACTCCAGTGTGACCAGTACTCCAGTTTAAAATGCTTGGTTATGAACCATGATAACTGCAAGGGTAGCTCCACAGTCACACATTGCATGCAACCATTGAAAATTCATAACCATTCATTGGAAGCAGACGCTTCAGTGCTCAAAGCACACTGGGGGTACATGGTGATGCAAACTGGACTGGCAGCAACACTTTATAACAACTTTTCTCCCTCATTAGATCATAATCCTGCATTTAGAAAACTGTAGAAAACTGCTTTAAGAACACAGCGGTGTACTGTGAAGTAAATCAACCCTGCGGAATGATGGCTTGATTAAAAAGACTGCTTAACATTGGATCTTGTATTGCCTGTCAATCTTGGATAACCACCTGCACAGTTTCACATCAGCATAGCAGGATATAAAAATAATAATTATTAACCTTGCAAAGCAGATGGATACGCCCGTTTCTTTATTTTTCACTGGCAAATCCATCTTGCAAAGCTCCCGTCTGGACCATTTTGGCCCAGTTAGAAAGTACAGTACTCTCAGGTGGGGCGGAGTCGTGATGTAAACAAGCAGCAACAAGAGGCCAGTGCAATTATGGTGGAAGAGCTTAGCGTGGATCCTGCTAAGCACCAGTTTTATCAGAACTTGACGACATTTCTTCGATAAAAGAAGAACAACGAACAGCAGTGAGTTGATTTCTTTTCAAAAATGACAAAAGTCATGTACTGACATGTCTACAGCCGCCATGGTTCGTGTTATTCCTTGGTAGCTGCACACGCACACCTTGATAGCAGCTACATCACGAGTTTTGTTGCTCTGATTGGCCTGTAGAGATGTGATAGTACATTCATCCAATCACATTCCAAGTTTTTTCAAATCCTCTGCCCTTTCCCAAACACTTAGTATTGAAGGTATTGAAGGCATGTCAGGTTAAATGATTCTACTATTAGGTCAATTTCATCATCGAATTATGTAATATGATTCTTTGTCAGTGATGAAATGCTGCTACTTTGGATAACCTAAGAGCAGTTGGTAGTTAGTTGTTTTAAACAGCTTTATGGTAGCACAATATTGGATATTTTTTCCAATATCATATAACAACATTAACAAATTGATTTTATCAATATTGATTCAAATATTCAAATGTAGTTCAGAAACTTAAGTCCTTAAAAGACACTTTAAAGTTAAGCATGAACAAAGCTTAGATCTGTTGGTCCTGCTTAAAACTCCACAAACCAGCTGATATATCAATCAATTAACCAATCTTTAGTGCCAATCATTAACTGAACCTATCTCAAGACACTTCCCAAAGAGGGCAGGTCTAAACCGCACTCTTTGATGTATTATTATAAAGACCCAACACTTATCACCATGAGTTGTAGATACCAGCAAAAATTGTCATATCTGCCTGTGTGGATGATTGAGCTAAAATCTGCTGATACTCATATTGTGCCAATAAAAATACTGTGCATCCTTGGTTTTAGGTAGTTTTTGTTTGTTTGTTTTGTTGGTTTTTCTTTTGCTCAGACAATTTTATTGGGTTTTACACATTTAAGTGTATCAGTAATAAAGTATATGATGACAAAAAGTTACTGTGAAGAAAGGAGACCCTCCCCATCCCACCCCAGCAGTCCTTGGATCTGCAATGAAAGCGAATTAAACAAAAAAAAACCAAAACTTAAAAAAAAGGAATACTAATAAAAGTACATATAAACAAAAATATTCATATAAACAAATGTATATATACATGTGGATTCATACATGCATACATACATGTTTGTTTTAACCTTGCTATGCAGATGGATTTGTTGGTCTATCATCTGGCAATTCAGAACAAGGCAGTAGCTACAGGTGGGATTTAGCTGTATTGAAAGCTCATAGCAATGGCTGTCGCTGGTTTGTAGCAATTAGCTCAGATGTAGCTACAGTGGCAGTTTTATCATAATTTGACCACATTTCTCCATTGAAACACCTCTGACTTCTTCCCAGTTGATTTTGGGGTGAGGCAGGGGTGTGTCTTAGCCTCTGCTGTTTAGTATCTTGGGTGGGTAACAGGGGCTGCAAACTGTAGAGTGTCATTTGACTTTGCTGATGATGCTGTGATCCTTGCAGAGCCTGTAGATGTTCTTGTAGGAGCTGTTAACTTGCTGAGTGAGAAGCTGGAAATGTTGGAAATGCACGTCCTGGGGTCAAAACAAAGATCCAGGCATTTGGGGATGCATTGAGTCCTGCCATTGAATCTGTCTCCGTGAATGATGAATGCATGGTTGGCAAGTTGTAGAGCAGTTCACCTTGGCAGCATAATCCACAGATCCACTGACAACAATGCAGACTTGGACTCACGCATGGGGAGATGGGTTTGCCAAGCAAGACAGTGAGGTAATGCCAGTATCTGAGCATGCAGGCAAAAAGTCGGAATCTTTCTGTCCTTGGTCCCCCTGGTCTTACTATACTCTTGTGAGGCCTGGATGTTGACTGATGGCTAGAGGAATGACTGGACTGCTCTGTGACAACTTCTCCAGCATATTTTTGGATATAATTAGCAAAACCATATGTCTAATGCTGACAAACTCAGGAGAGTGGGGATGGGAAGCGTCAGCTCCCGGATATGGAACAGCAGTTGCGCGTTTTACAGGCACCTGGCATGCTTCCCCAGGCCTGATCCAGCTCACCACATACTGGACGTCCAGGACCCACTGGGCTGTGCCAGATGACTGAGGTAACCACGTAGAGAAATGGGGCATGGGCCAAGGCCCAGGCCTGGATGATGGCCATCAGGAGGCCAGAGCAGTATGGGACCACGGTCAATGTGGCAAAGTGCCAAACCGGCATATGCCCTCATACCTGACCTGAGTTTTATCCACATCATTCTCCATTGTTTGTGCGCTGCGGCAGAATTTGCTTGTCAAGCTGACTTTAATAATGCAGCTGAACATGCATACAGCTTAGTCCTGTCTTGTCAATCCGATCCACCCGTCTTGAATGTGGCAGAAAGAACGTTTGTCCAATCATTTTGATGAAAGTCCTCCCCTTCCCAAACGCTTTCTATGGGAGGTTTCCCTGATAGATGTGTAATATATGCATGCTATTGATATATGAAACAGTCTATCTGGTGTTTCAGGTTATGTTTGTGCAACTTTTACAAAGAACTTCTCTCGAAAAAGATCCATTGCTTGAAAACATTGTTCCCCATTCTTTCCATTGAACAAAGAAATGAGTCCATCTGTTTACTTCATGTGACTGGTCACCATAGAGATAACATACAGTATGTGTGGGAGGCAAAAGCATGCTTGTTTTTCTTTCAGTCTTTTGATCCATGTCAAAGTGATAATGAGTTATGACAGCAAACTGCATCCTTACAATAGTGTCAGGCCATGTATGTGTACAAAAATAACTGTAATTTAGAATACATTTCACTTTACTTTATAGTAAAACTCTGTCAGTATCTGAAAGAGAATGTCCAATTTAAAAAAAGATGCTTTGGTCCTGTCTGTGGGCTCAGGAGAAACCAGGACTGGAGGAGGAGGTTATGACAAACGACTCCAGTGATATCCTGAACATCAAGCAAGCTTTAGGACTCCTTTCCCACAGTGTTTGAAGGGAACACAAACAGCATGAAGCGCCATAAATGCAATATTGACTGAGCCATTTGAGACAAGAATCAGCAGGGCGGTCATTTTGGACATTATCTTTAGCCACCTGCTGTATTCTTTATTTCATTTTGCTGCCGTTGTTCTACAACAGCAGAATCACGTGAGACCTGATCAATATCCAATAAGGCTTTGTGATCCTTGTATGGACCATAACCCCATGGGAGAGGCATACTGGACGGCTGATAACAGCAGGCTATAAAAACGGCCAAATCACTCAAACGTCTATTTTGAGCTGTCCCCTGACACTTCATTAACCCTTTGTAAACCCTCTATCTTCAGCCACAACACAGGCAGATTAGCCATGTAGTGTGAATCCTCCTGGGTAGTGATTATACAGTGAGGTCTTAAGACAATGCTCTGTGGATGCACTGTTAACTTGAATCATCAGCAGTGTTGTATTTTTCTATCTTGACTAATTCTGTGAGCTAGATTTGTTCTGAAAGTTATGGTATGCACTGGCGTGTTTCCTGCAGCAATAACATTAACATTAGCAGTGCTCATACTGTGGTATCATCTAGAACCTATCATAACAAATTTACAGCTGCCTTGTTATTTGACCTGAAACGAATTTATGTACTTAAGCAGAAACATCAGAGCAGAGAGGTCTTATGGAAACAGACTGTGGACTGTTTACTTCTTAGTTTCCAGTATTTATTATTGCATATTAACATTAGAAACTCAGCCGTCTTTCTGCAGATATATAGTGTTGTGTGCCTTTTCATCCACAGTTTTCAACCTCTTTAGATGACTCTTGTAAAGGTGGATAATTGGCTTCATATACTGGAAAACAACGTACATAATAAAAGCTGCTGTGAGGAGTCGCTGCATGGTTGTGAACAGATATTGATGCCTCGTTATCACCTGTGATGCTGTAACCACCATCATGGGGATGGTGTCAGATGAAGTGATAAACTGCAGAATTAGGGATGTTTTTGGGCAAGTTGATTACTCATGAATTCAAATTCAGATTGATCCACCAGTCTAGGACACAGCATTGAAAATTTTCTGAAGGTAAACAGTGGTTTCAGTCAGTCTTTATTAATCAATCCTAAGAGTCGAGGAGTTTGGGAAAAAATGATATCACAGTTTATAACAGCTGGATCACAATTTCAATTTTAGTGCAATTCTTTTTTCACACCCTGATTTTTTAGGCTATTTTTTTAATTACAGTCAAAAACTTATTTCCAAAAATACTGTTTAAAAGTAAGCTCTAGATTGTTTATTTTTTTTATTAATTTTTCCACCGAGTCTTCTGCATGAAATGTTAAATACTTGCCATTTTATTGTTGGCACTACCAGGTAAAGGCATCTGGAGGTCTCCCAAATAGGTTTTGCCTTCCTGCATTTACCAAAACAAAATTACAGTTTTGTTGTGTCCTGTTTTGTGTTTTTAAATCCAGTTTAATATTCATCAGGCACATTTTTTCACAGTTATGATTATTTCAAAACCTGGACTACAGCAGACTTCACACAGCTGTAGCTTTGTACTGTTCATATGCAAGAGTATATGATAGAGTTACATTAGCTTTTTATTATAGACCAGTAAGAAAAACAAAATTAACTCATTTAAACATTACCCCAAATATGTGATACCTGGTCATGAAGTGAAGAAGTGGCCTTATATTATTTTCATAAAATCATAATTTTTATTCTTAAAGGGGGCAGTCAGTGTCACACACTGCCTGCTGCACACTGAATGAGAGACAGAGAGCTGCAGACTCAGATCACTCTGAGTGGCAAATAAAACGTATGGGCATACATGAATGTACAATCTAAAACAATGGTTCTTAACTGGTGGGTCGGGACCCAAAAGTGGGTCGCCGGGCAGTTCTCAGTGGGTAGCAAACTGGTTCCTGGAAAAAAATTATAGCAAAAAATTGAAGTCCTGGACTGACATGTGTCCATATCCATCAAGAAAGTGGTTTTTCCTCTAATAATTTCTCAGTTTCTTCAGACCTTTAGAAAAATCCAACATAATTTAAATCATAAAAGCAAACCAGACTGAAAGGAAATGTTTACATGATTGTCAGTCCAAAGTTGTGGCCTGTCTCTATGTTCAGTCACATGTTTTGCTTCATCCAAGGTCCAAACTGCAACGTTTTTCATCATATTAATTTTAAAAATATGAGAAATCTGGGTTGCAGTTCACATGACAGAGGTGATGGTGGGTCCTTTGGCTGAACCAGTTGAGAACCACTGATCTAAAACACTTCTAATAACAATCGAAGTCTGTACCTCACAGACATCACTGCCTCACTCTGGAGAAAAAGACCAGTACATTTAACTTGTATTTCCATTATCTCCACAGGTTAAGCCTTGTGTGGAGAGGTACATGCTAGTTAATAACTGAAAGTGCAGAATAAAAATGGCTGTAACAGTTAAAACTAGATCTGCCTCTGCCACAGTCTCTGCTATACATAGTCATGTAATGAAGACTGCACTGCTGACTCCAGTGTGTCTGGTCCGTCACCTGTTTGACTCCCAGGATGCTGTATCTTAAGAAAGTTTGCAAACTTTGTTCAGATTGTGAAAAATAAGTGTACCGTAATGGTTTGAAAAACGCTGAAGCACTGGCAGGTTAGCGGACCAAATCTAAAGTTTCAGCTTCATTTTCAGCCATAAATCCCTGCTTTGTCAAAGCAGAGGGGGAGGGGGTTAGAGAATGTGGATATGTACAACTAGAAAGAGATTCTCTGATCTCTCAGCTTTGGCAGATCTTCAATGCATTCTATCTCTGTAGGACCTAAGGTCGTCTTATTAGTTCTTATTTGTATAGCCCCAGTATTTGTTTCAATCTCAGTTTGCCAAGTGTGGTTAAAATCAGCTGTGCTAGCTCCACCAGCCCTCCTTCTCCTTCCTGGAGTTTCTTTGCATCCAGGTAGTATGGGGTGCAGGCCCAGTCACACAGCCTCTGCTGGTGACAGGTGACACCTAGCACACAATATCTGACTCACACTGATGGCCATCCCATATAAATATATAGATTAACATATTTGATATGTTTAACCAACAAGTAATTTTGATGCTGCCTACCGGGGTACTACTTTGTCCGCAGGGGTTCCCAAAATCAACATGAAATGAAAGTTCCTCACTGGAGTTTTGATTAAAGACCAACTGGCAAATCATAACACCAAGAATGAAAAATATAAAGCAAATGTTTTGTTCTTGAACTACTGGGATGTTTTTGACAACTGCTCTGAAATGATTGTAAATTCAATCAAAGTCAGAATCACATGCACAACGTGCAGTACAGCACCTCTTATTCTCACATCTCCACAAGCTTAAAAGCAAAACAAAATCTTGCATGGGGAAAATACAATCATACAAGAAATAAATGATTGACTGTACAAGACAAACAAAACATGAAATAGTATGCAGAAGCTGTGGCAATAATAGAAGAAGAAAAAATAAAATCTGGAAATATAAAGAAACTTTACCTAATGCTTTAGAAACGACATTTTTACCATCATTAAAAATCTGTCATCCTTTGAACCTTTGCTGATGTTTAAGAATCTGATGTCAATTATATGTGTGAACTAGCCATAAACTTACTGGAGTCAATCAATAAACCATTACCTTTCTCCCCACTGTTTCAAATAGCAGAGTGGAGACAAATGCAGACATTCTTTAGAGCGGTGGTTCTCAACTGCCTTTGCCTGAGGACTCCCCACCACCTCCTCACTGAGACATGGCAGCCCACATTTCCCAAAGTTTGCAGATTATTGGATGAGATGGAGCAAGAAACGGGATCGAACACTCTTAGATTTAATTTTACTCTTTTTCCCCTAATGATTGACATTTTTAGCTGTTTTCTAAAAGTCTCAAGAACCTAACACATTATCATGGAAAAACCAGCTTTGTTATCCCAGGAGAACAAGATAAAGAAGTAAAGAGCTCATGGAAACAGCCCCCTGTTATTACAGCATAACAGCATTTTTATTTCAAAATGATGTGTCCATCTAGGGTAGTGGTTCTCAACTGGTGGGTCACAGGACTCCTCAAGTAGAATTGCGACCCATATTTTGGAGATTTTTTTTTTTTTTTTTTGGTAAATCAGATGTGTTTAGTAAAAAATAATAGAGCTCGGGCCTAAGACAATACAAAAGGTGTAACAAAACAATGAAACAGGACAAAACATGAATTTTTAATGGAGTCTCAGAGACAACTTGGCAATTTTTTTCCCAGGCACACATCTGCGACCCACTGAAAAAAGCTTCGCGACCCACTTTTGGGTCCCGGCCCACTACTTGAGAACCACTGATCTAGGGCATCTAGGGCATCTGTGCATCGTTTCTTACTTCTTTTTCTGCAGGCACATAAAAACAGCTCCAAAGCCTGCTTTTGGGTCCAAAGCCACCAGGTGAAAACCACTGCTTTAATGCCTCTGTGTTCTTAGTGGAAATACATGTGAGGTTTGTTATTAAAGACTGCGAATGGCTACATTGTCTTTTCTAAGGTGCTACAAGCTGCAGAATTGAAAGGAGTTTAATGGCATTGAGCTGCGAGGTCAGAGGCCAGATCTGGTGATTGGGTGAGAGGAGAGAGAACGCAACAAAAAGGAGGGTGAGGGTGGAGGGAGACAAAGAGGTGAGACAGACAGGAACCAATATCACAGAGGCAGAGAGAAGAAAAGGTTTTGAGAGAATGAGACGTAAAAAAAGAAGTTGTGAATCCATTTTGATGTAGAGGGAAGAGATGGAGCGATGTCTTGCAGATATTTGCACAAGATTTCCTGCCAAGTTTGTGGAAACACTGTTGGGACATCATGGAGATGCATGGGTATGTCGGAGCTGCGTTTGTTCCTTAAAGCTAATTCTATGAAGAATTTCTATCATTTGCAGAAAAAAATGTTTAAATGTTTATCTTTGCATGTGTGTGCCTTACTGGGAATTTCCCAGTGTCCTCATGGGGGTGCTGAGGACTGTGTTTGCAGAATGCTGGTGAGTGCATGCATGGCAATGTTGCTTCTTGATTTATTCGTAAAACTAGATGTTTTAGAAAAACTCTAAGAGAATAGTTTTCAACTACAAGATGTTCTGCAGAAGCTTCTTTTATGCTCATAAAGCATCCTCCTAACTGATTACTGGTCCAAGCTGATGCACTTTTGGCAGTAGGACGTGTGACACTTTCATTATGCTGCAGTAATACTGTTTGTTGTTTTCAGTTTTTCCTTTTTTTGCTACAGGCATTTATGGAGTCAGCAGTTCACATCTTCCTTTATTATGGCTGAATGTTGCTATGGCTGCTTTGTCTTGTTTTCTACCACACAGCACTCTACCTTTGGGTCTGATTTTATACATTTATTCTTAGATTTTATAAAAAGGTGCAAATATAGGCTTGATTGAGGTGTGTGGAAGAGGGGTAAAGGGGTTTGCAACCACCTTTAACCGTCCCTGTGGTTGAGTCACAGCACCGATGAAACACTACCTGACTCAGACCTGGTGTAGGCTGCTCACACGGGGAGGACTGGGGGGCATGAAGTAAAACCTCAAGAGCTCTCAGGAGCCCACACAACGTGTTAACGAATGCTACATGTGCATTTTAATCAGTGCACACAATTTATCTCATGAGGCTCCTCAGTTCAAAGCCAGAGAGGGAGGAAATTCACTCCAGGATCTGCTTACCCATTTTAAAAAATGCTCCTCAGACGTGTAGCTGATTTAAAATACTGTCTAGGTCAGTGAAACTATAAGAGATCAGTGACAAAAATTTGAGACAGTCTTGCTGCTTGTGCAAGTTTATGACAAAGTCATTAAATGAAAGAGAAGATTAAGGGAAAAGGAGGCAAAAGCAGCTTCTTTCTTCACTTTATGTCTGACTCTTATCCTCACTTTACCTGTTTCTGGCAGCAGTCGTGCATTATTCAGGGAGCAGTTCTCTAACACCTGGAGCACACAGGTTCAAGGCTCTCTGTTGGCATGTGTACACACAGGCTGCTGGTCGAAACCCATGAGCAAAACACAGCTTCTAGTGCAGCTTCAGGGGTGCTGTTTTTGGCTAATCTCTCTGTGGAGGCAGCAGGTGGAAAAAGAAAATCCCTCTAGGCGTCACTGCCTCACACTGCTGCAACGCCTCAAATGTGAAATGAAAAATGTCAAACCAGAAACACGCTTTGTGTTACCTGTACAGCACATATCTTATAGTCTTATTCACTGGTGATTTATCATCAAAATCAATCAATAATACACTTGCATTCATGCATGTATATAACTCTACTCAAGTGTTTGGATGACAAGGACTCTGGTTATGAGTCGTTCATTGATTTTTCACTCCATGCAGATGGAGTATCCCAGTGAGCTACATGTTATATTTAGTGGTAGTGTTATAGCATCTATGGTACATGAAGTATACATTATCAGCCTAAGTGCTGTTAAGGGTGCACACCATGAGGGATCTGTTTCCATTACCTAAGAATATTGCTGTTATTATTAATGAGCGTGTTGTTCTGCTGTCATTACTGGAGTGAAATATTAAACTGATCAGGGGATTTAAAACAACAGCTGCTTTTCTGTGTTACAGATGATAGAGGTGGATATCAGGAACAATGTCAAGCAAGGGACTACACTTGCATTTGAGTGATCCTTTTGAGCATATAATAGTTCTCTCAAGGTTAATTTGGGTCTGGCATGTGGAGGGATATTTTAGGGTTCATACCATTACTATTCAGTGACAAATGATTGCATCACCTGCAACATTTTAGATAGAATATAACACTTTCTTGACACATTATTAAGAACTGAAGTTTGTGTGATGATTTTCTTTAATTTCAAAGTTCAGAGGAATTACCTACAACCTACCCTATTACCTATACTGAAGCCAGCCACAAGGGGGCGATTGAGATACTTAAGCCACATATTTCTGGTACTGCCATGTAGTTTTATGTGAATAAGCTGCATCATGATTGGTGAAAAACACTCACACAGAAACAGCTCTTTTGTTTTGATTCTCAAGCTGTGAAAAAATGTACTCTCAACCCCTCTGAATTGTTTAATTCATGGAGAAATCTGCTGCTCCAATCAAAAATGGACTTATGAGAATGTGTTTGTCATGTATAGTGGCTAATAATGGTTTTGTCAAACTCATCAAATATTTAGCTAATCATTAAAAAATGTATCAATCTTGCTTTTTTGGAGTAACCTAAGTATCTGTAGGAATTTAAGGGAAAAAAGAAAAATACAGCAATATTTTGGGGTGATGGTTAGTTGTGCGAGTATATACAATGATTCCTAGTGGAGTGAGTAGCTTGGATGTGGCCACAGCAGTGCTTTTGTCAGGTCAGAGACGCACAACTTTTATTTATTAGAATAAGAGCAAAGAGCTGCACTGAGAGCTTTTCATGATGGAAAAGATGTTTTCACTCTTCCCTGGGTCAACTTCGGCATGAGTTGGCGATTAAGGGTAGGGTTTATCCAGTGTATCCAATGGCTGCTGCCGTGGTAGCCATTAGCCTGGATGTAGCTGTAGGAAAGTGGCAGTTTAATCAGAACTGGACCATATTTTCTTTTTTTAAAACGTACTAAGAGTCACACTGAAAGCTTGTCTTGGCAGAGAAGATGTCTTTACATGCTCCTTTCCGGCCTTTGGCTTCAATTTTATTCACTGTGGTGCTCTACCTTTCACAACTACAGCATCATGAATGTAACAGACAGAGCGTTCCTCCAATCACCTCCCCACAATTTTTTGAAAACTTCTGCCCTTCAGAAATGCTTTCTATGGAAGTTTTCCCAGATGAATGTGAATTATATCCATGCAGTAGATCATATGAAATAGTCTATCTGGTGTGTGGATTCAAAAGTCTACCAGCCACTTCATTTCAACAAGCAGCATAATGAGATGATAGTATAAAGATCAAATATTTTTGTATTCAAATTATGGACTGTTTAATAAATAGAAACGCTCCAACAATTTATTAAAATACTGGAAATGCACCCTGTCTTCATATTGGTTTTAAAGCTGGTTTTAGTCTTGCAGCCAGGTCATAAAGATTCAGATTTAACTGCAATTAAGCCTCTACTGAGAGGTAACATGATGAGTTTGTTGTTCTAAGCTCATATTAGAAAGTTATCCAATCAGTGTTGAGTGTTGTCCCTCATTTAAACCATTTCTTCAACCATTTTGTCCTGTACTCAACTGTGCAAACGTTTGCTGCATGACATTTTTGGAGCACTGGAAATTCATGCTGCATTTTCTAACATAATGAGTGTCAGCAACCTGAAACATCAGATGGATTTGTTTCACACATCCATCTGGAAAACCTTCAATACTAAGTGTTTGGGAAAGGGCAGAGGATTTGAATAAAACTTGGAGTGTGATTGGATTAACATTCTGTCACATCTTTACGGGCCAATCAGAGCAACAAAACACATGGCGTAGCTGCGATCGATTCACCAGTGAGAAACAAAGAAACTTGCTTTCCAAGGTTAGAGTGTCAAAACTGCAATAATTAAATATTTTATGCCTGATTCCAGCAATTTCATGCCGGAATTCAGGCCTTGCTTTAATATTTTGGACTTAAGAAAAGTGAAACGATTTACCAGCTAGCTACTTATACAATACTGAGTTTGTGGTTACAAAATCCCTCCATTATGCTACTTTTATTTACGTGCCCTGGTGGTAGCCACTGGTCATTATGCAAAGAAAATTCTATGTCACACAGGGCTCAATATGTATGAATACGTGAATTTGTTAGCTTGATTCTAAAAGATAATGGAAACTGACTTTAAAGGCTTTACAGTCTTTTGTTGAACTGCTTTTTCAGTTTTTCTTTAGTCGTAAACACATCTAATGGCCTGCATTTTCAGTTTTCAGTTTTGAGAAATATAAAATAAATGAGATTTATCCTTGAATCACTCATATACCAATGAAATTTGCAGTTATGTCTAAGAAAACACAAATAAAAAACAGAAAGAAGGAAAGAAAGGCAAAAAACAAAAGAAAAGATTCTCTTTAACAAAGGAAATAAGCATTCTAATGTGCCACATCTGACAAAAAAAAGGGGTGAAAATGTGTTGCCTCCTTAAGGCCATTAACATCCAGACTATCCGTGTGTCTCTGTGAGATCAAGAATCTGTCCTTCTTGTTGAGTCATGGAGAAAGAAAACAGATTTCTCTCTGGAGATCATTCTGACCTGCTAATGTTGTAGCATAAAGTATAATTGCATCACCTCAGTATCAATCTAAAGGTACATTAGTGCTTATAGTGTATACATCAGATGGAGGAGGGAGTGGGTGTCATTTCAGCTCAATTAAATACAATGCAATAAAAGTCTTAATACACATCACTCTCTAATGAAATGACACTCTCTTTTCCTGCTCTATAAATGTACTGATATAACTAAAGTCATACTTTCAGTGTTGTACTTTTTATAAGGACCTATTTAATTTTATTTTAAGTTCCTTTTGACCTTTTATTTAACTGTCTTATCATGTTTTAAGTTAGATTTTTTTCCAGCTCTGTTAAAAAGAAGATTAATTGTTTTCTCCGGGAGTGTTTTCTTGTGGGAGGAATCGAGACCCGTCTGTTTGATGCAGCTGTTTTGACTTTTTTCCAAACCAAAGGGTTATCAGACACCTAAAAGAGCAACTGACTCAATCTAGCAAGTTTATCTCTAATTAACACGGATTAATTGAGCTTTTGACTTCGCTCTGCAAGCCAAGCAGAAGGGCAGTTTGTGCATGGAAGCCTTTTATTGCCCCTGGGCTGATCCTCACTGTTAAGGGCTCTAGGTCCCAAGCCCCTCGGCCATATGACTGATCATGTTTCTCATGCACAGTGTGTGTTCATGAATTATATCATTTGCAACACTGAATCCAATTTGTGAAATCTGTTGTAAAAATGAGACAATTAGCATTAGTGCCATCTGTGTGTGAGGGATAATCAATGTTTGCTGCTGTTTTTCTTATGTTTTTCTGATTATATGGACGATCCAGGGGGATGCTTCTCCTGGAATATTTTGCTTATTGGGTAGTTGTATGAAACGCAAATTTACAACCCCCCCCCCCCCCCCCCCGCATTCACATGTTTATTATTTGTTTTTGGAAACATGCATGCAGGGGGAGTTTGTTAATCCGGATCCTGTGGAGGCATTCTGTTGCATGAAAAGTCAGATTGACAGTGGTTTATTAAAGGAGTGCAGTGTCATTTTGCATGTTGGCAGGCTCACCTTAAAGCCTGGCTGCCCTTTACAAAGAACCTTTCAATAATGGATAAGGCAAAGAGCATCAGAGTCTCTTTCCTCTTATTATGATCCCATTTGATTACTCGCTGATGCTCTCTTGAAAAAAAAGGGGTTAATTGCACACTCTGACTGCGTACTAACCTGTAAGTTAATAACATCTTTCCTTCAGGGTAACATCATTATAAGATATAAGCCTCATTAAAATAAAATGATGATTTAATAACTTTGCCTTGCAATGACCCTTGTGAGGATGTAGTGCTATTTTCTAGTTATCGTGGAAATTAAGACATCAAACACTGTCCTTATGCATTACCTCTGCTGTTTCCAGAGGAAGAATTAACCATCTTTTAACCGCAGGAGCTTGAATTGCCCAGTGGGAATAACAGTAATTTATATAGTGCGAACACTATCAAGCTGTGCATTTGTCAAAGTGTTGAATGGTTGTACCTCTTACTTCATATGTTGAGGAGAAATATATTTTCAGGTTTATTTTTGAACCCTGCTTTCTGAAATAATCCCCTTATTCATTATCCTTATATTCAGTAAGATTTCAATAATTTGGTATTGATGCAAGGGCAGCCATGTCAGATGCTAATGTAAAAGAGAGCTGGCTGCTGCACCCGGTAAAGCACTCTCTCTTCCTGCATGATTACATATAATGCTGCTTTCATTATGCCTTTATTCCTCACACAGTCCCCATGTCTCTGTGGCTTTTTGCTTGAGCTCTGAGAGTTAATTTTTGCTCCTTCTCTCCATCTTTTCAAAGTGTCTCTTCCTCCAGCAGAGCCATCTTCTGAGTCAAAATATCAAAAACTTGACGCTTTGATTATGCTTTTTAAGGGGTGTTGATAATTGCCGGGTAAAGCAAGCAACTGTCTCTTACCATCCACCATAAACGCAGGGAGGCTTTTTCTGTGTGAAGAGGAATCACATTATGTGCAATGATCAGCGCCTGGGGGCCACATCAAACACAGTCTGAAAACCTTTCCAGGGGAGATAGAGGCAGGCCAATTGCACAAGTGGCTTTTTATTGGTTGATTGCACAGAGGCCAAGTTGTTATCTAAATCCTCAAACTACTTGGGCAAAATAAGAAGTGCCTTGTGAGCATTCAGGGTGTGCAAACTTACCCCTCAGATGAAAGCCGAAGCAAAATGTTTACAACCAATAGTTTGCCAGGATTACAGCTTAAGAAACTAAGTGTAAACAGAATGCAGAGGTTACAAAGTCGGCCAGTGACAAACAGTGTCATTGCTAGTGCGTGAAAACCGCATTATGCCAACTTTGATTTTCATGTTTTCACTCAAACTGACGGCTTATATAATCTTATAACGCATGAACAGGTTTCATGCCTCTAAAGCTGCATTCAAATAGATTCAAAACACACCATTTTTTCATAAGTATCTACAGTGCACAAATTTATTTTTCAAGATGCACTCTATATGTTTGAGTCAGATCATATTATGTCAAAGTAAATCCTCCACTGCCGAGATCTTGTTGCTGTCAAAGAGGGAAGCCTCCTGCACACAGAGGACCACTATTGAGGGGTTTAATTTATCGTTTTGCATAATTAAATCCACTCCATAGTGGAGCTGTTGGGCTAATTAGTTGTTAAATAATTTGAAATCAAACATGCATAGTGGGTGTCCACTCCTCCCATCAGGGGGAGAGACGTTGATGAGAAAACTGACCCGTGATTGCCTGATTCAATTTGCTCCAATTAAAACTAAATAAGCTGACGTGTTTCTGTGGAGATCTTGGCCACTGTAAGTCAGACTATGCTTGTATTCGAGAGGCATCTAGCTGCAGACCTCAAATAGACGTCTATGATGGGGCGTTCAGCAGCAGACCTCTATGGTGGGGGAATGATGACAGTTTCTGCTCTCAAACATGACGGATGAAAAACAGGAGCACAGGAACACATAACAAAACTTTTTAAAGCCTTTTTTTTTTGTTTGTTGGTTTTAACCAAAGTATTTAATCTGTAAGAAAATGTTAAGGATTCAAAACGGAGTAACTTTTCCCCCTATGAGGATTACAAGACATGAGACCGTCATCTTTATGCAAAAGTAAGTGATAATACACGCAAAAATGTATGCTATTTTACTACTAAAGACACATTGTTTTATCTATTGATAGGTATTTTATTTTTTGTTAAAATACGTTACGTTTAGTATCATTTTTCAGGGAATTTCTACCGTTAATTTCGATCCTCAGCTGTTGTGGCTAAACCTTTTAACTGTGAGACGGCGATGACATAATTTCCCGTGGCTGGAGTAGTGTCCAAAATCATTTTTGTTTTGCAGTTGAGTCCACTATAGTCCACTATATGCTGCTCACTATACAGTGGTTAGGGAGTAGGGATGAGTGTGTGGTTTCAGACACAGCCATGGCTGTTTTTACACAACAGCACAGTTTTATATATATTTAAAAAAAAAAGTTTGAAAATCTACTAAGTCTTGCAATTTCGACTCGTGTAATATACGGTAATATACGTCATCTCACCCCAGTGTATACAAAAGTATACATTCATCTGCACTGATGTCATTCCCTCTTGAGGAATTCATGTTTTCTATTGCCAAGCAAAAGGATCCCACAGGATCTTGATTATTTTTCCCATAAAAGAGAATCATGAATAGCAAATGATCTGTTTCCTTTTGAAATTAACCTCTTCAAATAGATTGAACAACTTTCACATCCTGACTGCAGTTTTAGCAGTTTATTTATGCACTGCATTGTCACAACATTGACTCAGAATGTCAAAACTACAATTAAAAATCATTGACTAGCAGACACAATTATCACTCTGACTATTCATGCTTTTATCTAGTTTCAGTGCAAAGTTTGGTTCATGCAAATATCAACAATTTATTTTTATATTTTCACTTTATCTGTCATTGAATATAGGCCTTCAGCTGGTGAAGCTCAGCGTTAGTTCATGCCGGACATGGAAGTCATACACCCAGCCACGATCAGCTGACGGTCAGCTGATTCCAATTATCACCTCTCAGCTCTCGCAGCCAATCACAGCTCTTTCTCTCAACACAGTGATGTATTTTAATATGACATACTTCTCACTAATTTCTGCTTGCATCAATGCTGATGCACCATGCTGCTGCTGCTACTGGCAAACTTTAACCTCCTCCACCCAAGCCTCCCCCTTTATAGCATAAAACGTGTTGCATCCTCATTCAGATTTGTGCTAATATGGATTAATTGCTTTGAACTAATGTTACTGTATTAAGCACACTGCGTCATAATGTGGGGTTTCTAGTCATTCCTAGAGGTCAAAGCATGCAGCATGACTAACTCAGGGAGCATGTTTTTAACAGAGCCTTCTCCACCATGTAAAATAAGATTGGACACGCTAACGTCTTTAAACAATTTTTGTGTTGGTTTCCCTGTATGCTCATGGTCATTGTTTTGCTGGAAAATAAATCTTGCTTCCAAGCCTTAGTTCTCTTGCTGACTAATTAAGATTGTCCCCCAGGACTTTACTATATCTTGCTACATTTTTTTTTTTACCCTCTACCTTTACAAGCCTTCCATGGCCAGCTGTCGAGAGGCATCCCCACGGCATGATGCTACCACCACCGTGCCGCACAGTCGAGATGGTGTGTTTGTGGTGATGTGGTGTGGTTGGTGTCTGCCAAACATACCGTCTTTTCTGGTGGCCAAAAAGCACCATTTTGGTGCTCATCAAAGCAAAGAACTTTCTTCCACTTGACCATGGAGTCTCCCACTTGCCTTCTGGCGAACTCCAGTCCAGATTCAATGTGAGTTTTCCTCAACAGTGTCTTTCTCTTTGCCACTCTCCCATAAAGCTTCGACTGGTGAAGAACCCGGGCAACAGTTGTATGCAGAGTCTCTCCTATCTCAGCTGCTGAAACCTGTAACTCCTTCAGAGTAGTCATCGCTGTTTTGATGGCCTCTCTCACTAATATTATTTTCGCACAGTCACTCAGTTTGTGAGGACAGCCTGATCTAGGCAAGTTACACATGTGCCATATTCCTTCCCACCTTCTCTCTAAGTTTTTTGGCATGTTCTTTTGTCTTCATGATGTAATGGTAGCCTAGAGTACTGATTAACCAGTCACTGGACTTCCAGACACAGGTGTCTTTTTACTACAGTCACTTGAGACACATTCACTGCACTCAGGTGATTTCCATTTCAGTAAAAGTAAACTATTAGCGCCAACTGTTGATCTGTTAAATTAGGTCGGTCACTTTGAAGGGGATGAACATTTATGCAATGACTTCTTTTACCTTACATGTTTTTGTGGTACATTACTTTATAGAAATCTGTTTTTTTCTGGTAAAAAGCCATATTATATTGATCATGATTGATTTAAGAAATCAATAAAATGGTAAACATCCAAGGGAATAATACTTTTTATATGACAAAAAAAAGTATATATCAGTGAGAAGAGGTGAACATACAGTACAAGAAGCTAAAAAAAGGGCAAAATGAAGAGAATCAAAGTGAAGCAGTGTGAAGGAAAGATACTGAGACATAAATACAGCAATGACCCTGGTAATGTATCGGTCACCTGCCTGTAGTGAGATTACGATCTCCTGTTTACAGTGGCTCCACTTTCACCTCTTGATTTTATCTGATAATCGTCTTGTTGTACTCAGTCATCACGACATAGAGTCACAGTGAGTGCAGAGGTCACAGCTAAACAAAGTCGCATTAGTCTTCAAGACTGTAATTACATAGAGCGTGAATATGTATGAGATCAAGGTCCTAATTAAAGTAATATGAGCCCTTTCTTTGACATAGAGAGCATTCAGATAATTGAGGAAGACATGTTTGTGGAGTCAGAAGAGCAGTGCATTGAGGGCTGTTTTTTTTTTTTTTTTTTTTTTTCTTTCCACTCTGCTATTGACACACGTCACCCCTACTCATCCTCTTACTAGTTAGCCCCAGGGCTGTGAAATAAACAGCGGCATCATGGGATGGAGGAGCCCTGCGTGTTTGGAGCGATTCATATGGAAATGAGTTTGTGACGGGAAGAGAAATCTGTTTGCGTATTAGAAATGAGTAAAGGCAGTTATGTTTGTCATATATTTGTCTGACTGGATGAGTAAATTGTAATTTAATTGTCTGCAGCGTTGTGTAAGTTCAGGATTCACATCAGGCCTCTTGTGTACATACGGTTCAGGATGATGGCTTTGTGCGAACAACCTCACCCCTGCGAAATAGCAGTTCACTGATTTATGCTGAGTCAGACACCATTAGCTGTTATCCTCCGCCTCTCAGGATCCAACCCTGCACTAATGTGGGTCATGGGCCACATTATAGCTGCACCTTCACAGTTCAGTCTTATCTCATAGTGCACGGCAGGAATTCAGCTGTCACAAGACTGAATGCCACAGAAAGATAAAATGGAAATATCGGGGAAAAAGGCGGGAAGTAAACATGAATTACCTAAAGCTACCATAGTGTCACTGTTTTTGTTTCATTGTGCTCTTGGAGAGAGTTCTGCAAGACTTCCCAAACTCTTGCAGGCTTAATCTGACTAAAATACAGGATTTCTCATCATAATTGCCATGTATTATTGAGAGATTTTGGTTTCCAGTGTTATTTTGAAACATAAATGGAAAACTTTGGCTCAAATTAATCTTCCCCATTTCATGGTAAAGATTACTTTCTCTATTAAACTTCATTACTTGTTGTCATATCGTCTCCACTGGCCGGTTATCCAAATTTATTTGATAAATACGAGGAATGTTATATAAAAAACATTTGAAAGTTGCTTGCAATCATCTACATTAAAATTTAATTCAATCTCTCAAAGATTGACCAGAATCAACATAATAGTTTGTTAGCTTTATGCTAACACATAATAGAAATAGCTGTTAACACACTTAGAGATTTACCGTTGGATTCATGTAATTTAATTTAAGAAACAGTCTATTTTTTTACAATCGTGAGTAAAAAATAATAATATAGTTGATCATTTACATGACAGTGCAAAGTTCAGCTCTTAGGTCTGTAATGCTTCAGTTGTCCCCCCTCCATTTACATGTGTAAAGACATAATCACATTCACATCACATAAGCAGACCTTTGACCTTGGTGTCTACCATATTAGAAATGTTGTCTGAGACTAACGTTTGGTCAGGCAGGCCTCGAGACTGTGGATCGGTAGGTTGGTTGTCCTGAAATTGGAAGGCCGTGGGTTCGATCCCCAGCTCCTAGTCACATGTCGATGTGTCCTTGGGCAAGACACTTAACACCCAATTTGTTACTTCGTTGGTGGTGTATAACTATGTTTGAATGTGTATGAATGGGATCCTGCCATCAGTGTGTGAATGTGGAGTGAATGGAGTGAAAGACTGTGAATGAGTAGACGTGACAAGCAGTGAAAAAGTGCTTTGAGTAGTCAGACGACTAGAAAAGCATTGTACATGCTCTGGTTCACTTACCATGGCAGATAATAATGCAAGTGGACATCAGTCAGATCAGCCATGTGCCTTATTATGAATAAGTCGTAACCTTCTTATAGTTAAATGTACAAGTTTAAAAAAAATGTTCCATTTGTACAGTTTGTGCCAATAAAAAATGAGCTATTCGTATCAAAATTGTTTTAAATAAGGCTACAAACATGCACAATGATGCACACACAAGCATGTGTGCATCATCGTTTGCTGGGATGGGGAATAGGGATTTATTTAAAGATAAGTGAGTGGCAAAGCTGTGAGAATATAATTTAAGTGGGGGTTTAGCAGTATCAGAATTTTAAAGGGAGAAACTGTATTTTTTTAATAATGTATATAATTACAGGTAATATGAAAAATTATAATAATAATGATGATGATGCCTTGTATTTCAAAAAAGGCCTTGTTCTGAGGTTGGATCTTGTTTAGAAAAGTTAAGGATCATGGTCTTGATTTGATTCTTAAACGCAGGGTTCTCAAACTTTTCTGCTCACAACCCTCAAAATAAAGGGGCAAGAGACCAAGAACCCCCACTGTACCTGAAGATGGTTGAAGCATAGTTGAGCACAGCCATGGACATTCAAGAATAGTTTTACAGACTTAGATCTTAAGGACTCTTTAAACATTACTTGAATTCAGCATAAATCTCACCAAATAAACATGTTCTTACTTTATTTTACATTTAACTAACTGTGTACATATTTCTATTGTTATAATAAAAATTGGTAAAATATACTATTTGAAATAATTTTGAAAAATTCTTTATGTTTTGGAAGGCTTATGGCCCCCCTGAGGAGTCCCAACACCCTGCATTCAGCACCACATCTTTAATGATAAAGCATGTTGATAACATGTTTGCTTTGTCTGAGAATCTCTTTAAAGTGTGGGAAAGGAGAAGAAGAGTTGCAACAGTTAAATTTATCAGACTATTTATTATGAAATGTATCGGTGTACTCCTCTTAGAAGTGATAAGGTTGATTTATTTTGCCATGTTTGAAACTGTGCCACGTGTTTATGGGCTTTTGTCTGTACATTTGTTTAACATTATTTCCCAGAGTGTTTGAACAGTGGAGATGGACCAAACTCATTTGTTGATATTGTACTGTACTCTTTGATGCTGGCCAGATTCCAGAATGTTTACTCCATGTGGGATGGGTCATGTAATGAACACACGTAAATAAAATCATTCATTCATGCATTCATTCATTCATTCAAACAGTACCACATTACAACCAGGCATTGATAAATAATACTGCAATTTTAAGAAGTCAGTTTAACACTGAGATTTTTATCAATGAATGACAATCAGAATATCTGAAAATCATGCCCCGCTACCTCACTCCTCTAAGTTCCTCCTTCAAGGCTCAAAGAGGAGGTAAAAGCAGCTTGTTTCATCTTAATTCCATCATGATTTGAATACCACAGGTCACAGAATGCACAATATTGTACCTTTACTTTTGAAATGCACAAAAAACCTACAAATAATCATTACCCCTGGCCATGTTTCTTATTCTTAGCAGCATGAGACACGTCATCAGGTGGTAATGCACTTGTATGACAGTCGATGCACAGAGAAGTATCCAGGTGAGAGGGTCATATCAAACACTCGGTCTTCCTCTGATTACACACAGTTACAAAGATATCCACTCATTATGCTGATTAGACACCCTCTTAGTAAGCCATTTAATCATACGGTGATGAAGTTGATGTGGTCTCTGTGTTGTTGTGTCCTCAGTTGTGTGTATAGTGAGTTCAATCATACGATGATGAAGTTGATGTGGTCTCTGTGTTGTTGTGTCCTCAGTTGTGTGTATAGTGAGTTCAATCATACGATGATGAAGTTGATGTGGTCTCTGTAACTGGATTTTCATTACAGTTTTTCACAAACTAAAAGCGATATTTCTTAGATTTTGACTAAGTACAATTTCACTTTGAAAGTGTTTCCAGAGCAATGGAGAGGCAGCCATATGGTGCCTACCAACGATAACAAACCTCTATGGCAAACAAGGGCAGGTAAAAATAAAGCTAGACAAAAGTAAGAATAAACAATGTCAGCAATTGTTTGATTAACAAATGAACTATAGTATACAGTTGCATCTCCAAAAATTAGAATATCATGAAAAATGTTTTATTTTTCATGTGAATAAATGCAAGAAGCGAAACTTCCATATAGTCAAAAAATATTTTCTACAAAGTGAAATATTTCAAGACCTTTTTGGTTTAAGTGTTGACAATTATGGCTTACAGTTCATGAAAATAAAAATCACAAAAAAATAATAATAATAATAATAATTTATAATACAAAAATTGTTGCCCTTCTAGAAACGTATGCTCATTTACGCACTAAGTAATTGGTTGGAGACAATCAGGCATCAGGAGGCCTGCCATGTTGCTCTTCACTGTCAGGCCTGTTTGCACCAATGTCTGCAACATGTGCACTGGAATCTGAGGACCGTTATGTTCAGCGATGAGTCCAGAGTCAAAGTGGCTGTGTATGGTTCTTCCACACACCACTGAGGCTCCTGTTTGTTAAATGAATAAATAGTTGAACTGCCATTATTTCTTGTTTCTTCAATCATCCAATCCACCAAACAAGAGTCAATAGCAGAATAAGCTGTTTGGCATTGGCAAAGAAGACTTTTCATTTTTTCATGGGTGCGACCCACATACTCAGCTCTGCTGCTCATCTCACAAATGCATGTTCCTTACAAATGTGGCACAATTTAAAAGCAAAATAAACAGTTTTTCCAACAGTTGTAAAAAGAACCCCTTTTGAGAAAGTATAAAAATGAATTAGTAGGATGCTATTATTTTTCATAGCACTCTGTGTAGTGAGATCAAATGTGTTTTGTTCTTCTTCCCACATCTTTTCCTTTGGAGTGTCATCCCTAAAGTCTTTTAGTTTGAACCTGAGTGCAGTTTTAGTTAAGAGGACAATAAAGAAGAAGTTCCTGTAATGTAGATCAAGATGAGTAATTTTGGAAAGATGTGGGAGAAGAAAAATGTAGCCACTTGACATCACTTCCCAGAGTGCATTGAACACCTGCGTGTGAAATATGCATTTCTCTGTAAAGCATGCATAGACACTAATCTCGCAAAGTACACGTGTCATAATATACAGTTCTGTTTAACACTGGTATGCAATGACACCATACTACTTTTGCATTATAATATGTTAATTTGAAGAAAGCCTGAGGATCTTTTCTAAATTTAGAAGAAGCCAAGCCCATGACATATGAAATGAGGCAGAAATGCTCAGAAATCTCTGCAACCTGTCATTCAGTCCGTAGTTGATGCAGTAGATTTATAACTGTGGTATATTGTTTAAGTGAATGAAGATGACATAATTTACAGAATATTGATTTAAAACTTCCCAGCACTGTTGGAAAGAAATTAAAAACAAAATCTTCTCGATACCCTTGATCCATTTGCCACTTTATGAATTGCACTTATTGCAGAGCAGGTTTATTTTTCATGGTGATTTTTTTTTTTTTCATTCTGCCGTTCTAGCCTGCTTGTTGTTTTTCATGGTCAAGGTCATTCTAACCTGTTTTTTAAAAATGAAAAAGCAGAAAGGCAAGTGATTCAATTGACTACAAAAGCAGCTATTTATTTATTTATATTCCAAAGTTAATGTGCAGGAAATCAAATTAGATGCAAAATTCTCAACAGTGACCATTTTAACCAGCACTTTTGGAGCTTGATTTTTTTTTTACTTTGGAGACAGAAAAACAAAGACCACTGATTTTTTCAGTCGATAGAAAATGTGAGAGTTACTAAAATCAGTCATAAATAAAATAGGTGGGAGATAAGGAGTGAAACTTGCCTATTCTAATGACTTGGTAGACAGCAGTGGGCTGGATGGTGAGGCACATAAGTGTTAACAAAGATCTGCCTAATCTGTTGTCAATGCTTATAATTGAGGCAGATTATTATGCTTCTAGTTTGTTTGGTTTTGTACTGTATTCAGTTGTTGCTGATCTGAGACAAGTAAGTGAGTAATTTTCTCTTTCTCTGTCTTTCAGAACCGTGACAGAATGGTCGACTGTATGAGCAAAGTCATGCTGCACACGGTCGTCTCATGCTGGCAGCCATTCCTGGGACTGGCTCTCGTGGCCATCTTCGTGGGTTCTACCCTGGGATGTCCCTCCCGATGCGAGTGTTCGGCGCAAACCAAGGCAGTCGTCTGTCATCGCAAGCGCATGCCAAGCATCCCGGATGGTATCCCAACAGAAACCAGGATCCTTGACCTGAGTAAGAACAAGCTGACAATGATCAACCCTGATGACTTTATTAACTTTCCCGGGCTTGAGGAACTTGACCTCAGTGGAAATATAATCAGTTATGTTGAGCCTGGAGCTTTCAATGCTTTGTACAACATGCACTCGCTCAGTCTGAAGAGCAATCGCATCAAGCTCATTCCTCTGGGCGTCTTCACAGGCTTGACAAATCTTACTCGGCTGGATATAAGTGACAACAAGATTGTCATCCTCCTGGATTACATGTTTCAGGACCTGCACAATCTCAAGTTTTTGGAGGTGGGAGACAATGATCTGGTTTATCTTTCTCACCGTGCATTCAGTGGACTATTAAGCCTGGAGATACTTACTTTGGAGAGGTGCAACCTTACAGTTGTACCCACTGAGGCCCTTTCCCACTTGCACAACCTGGTCAGCCTCCATCTACGATACCTCAGCATCAGCACATTGCATCCCTACTCGTTCAAAAAGCTGTTCCGGCTGCGGCACTTAGAGATCGATAATTGGCCTTCCCTTGACCATGTGCCAGCCAATACTCTGCATGGCCTCAACCTGACCACCTTGTCCATAACCCACACTAACTTGTCGTCCTTCCCTTACCAAGCTCTCAAGCATCTGCCCTACCTGACACACCTCAACCTATCCTACAATCGCATCAAGCATATTGAAGGAGGTATGTTAATGGAACTAGTCCGGCTACAAGAGCTCCATCTGATTGGAGCCCAACTCACTGCTATTGAACCGTATGCCTTCCAGGGCCTTCGGGGACTCAGAGTCCTAAATGTCTCTCATAACCGACTGGATACTCTTGAGAAAGGTGTGTTTCAGTCCCCTGAAGCACTGGAGGTTCTTCTGATTGACAACAACCCCCTTGTGTGTGACTGTCGTCTCATGTGGATCTTACAGAAAAGGCATTCTATCTTTGGGGATTCACAGCCGGAATGCAACACACCTGAGGGTATACGTGGCAGACCTTTCAAGGAATTCAAAGAGGCCCTCCTGTCTTATTATGTCACGTGCACAAAGCCAAAAATACGTGAGAATAAAACCCAAACCATCACTGTGGATGAGGGCCACCAAGCGTTGTTGCGTTGCAGTGCTGAGGGGACACCGAGGCCCATTGTGTCCTGGTTGTCACCACGACGACGAGTCCTGACAAGTAGGAGCCATGGCCGTGTTACTGTCCACAACAACGGCACACTGGAGATCAAGTCCGCAGAGGTACAAGATAGCGGGGTGTACCTTTGTCTTGCCTCCAACACTGCTGGGAATGACACCCTGATGACGTCATTGGCGGTGAAAAGTCTGGGATCGCTGTATGCCAACAGGACCCAGTACTACACAGATCCCAGTAATACCACTGCCAATGGAACAACCAGTGTGACCCTCGGTTTAGACCTCAAGACTATTTTAGTGTCGACGGCTATGGGTTGTTTCACCTTCCTGGGAGTGGTCTTGTTTTGTTTCCTGCTCCTTTTCGTTTGGAGCAGAGGAAAGGGGAAACATAAAAACAACATAGATGTTGAATATGTGCCTCGGTCAAAGTCTAATGGCACTAATGTTGACTCGGCAGAGGGACAAGCTGGTCCCCGACGTTTTAACATGAAAATGATGTGACTTATTTTTAAATCCAAAATTCTGGATTGTGAAAATGCCCAAAGTACAATGTATTTTTTGAACATAGGACTACTGAACTTTCCATTGTTTTGGGGAGAGCAGTAGTGAAGTGAAGGGGAAGTTTCAGGGCATCATAATAAGAAGAGCAGTACCTAAAATCACTGGGAGTGGATCAAGTGCTTGAATACTGTGTTTCAAATACCAGAAATCATGGTGGGACATTCTCTTACATAATTGCCAGCGGGCAACTTCTTCAAAGTGGATAAGGAGTAAAATTTGCCACCACTGGGACCTGATGGGAATAGGTGTCATTTATCAGCTTTTTGAAATTTATATGCCCTAAAAGAACATTTCAGTTGGGGTTGGATCTACAGACTCAGCTGAACCATGTACAGTACAAATTTGTATCTAAGCTATTAACCTACTTTGTTTAGTCTTGCGCCATGCTTATTCCAAGAAAAAAGATCAATGAAACAGTCCATTTTTTCCTTTGTTCAGTACTTTGCATATGTGTACCTAATGCTTCATTATGTACATGTATGTACATATTCATTCAAAAACTATTCATAGCAATATTCATGGGATGCATTAGCCAAAATTGATACACCCCATATGTTCAGCAAGAACATTTCTCAGACTCTCAACATTTTCATGGATCCAGGAAGGGCTTCTATGGTTGATTATCTGTCCCTGCTCCCCCAAATTGACTCCTAGATATTAATAAATATATATTATTTATTGATGAAAATAAAAGAAAAAAGATTTTATTTATGAAAACATGTTGAGCATACAAAAATCAGTCCTCAAACACTGTTCAGGATCTAAAATAACACCTGAATCATCATAAAGATGGTCCAGTATTGATCAAGTACCTACATGAACCATCTTTTTGTCCTATTTTTGTCCTTTTTTTATTACTTTAACTGTACCTTTGCTGGTTGGCAAATTACATGTGTCAATTTTATTACAGTGACATTTGCATATTTTTTCCCCAGTAGGAAATTTGGACTTTGTTGTGGTAGTTCCTCATTTTGTTGTTGAATCATTTAGATTGTGAAAACTTCAAAGTAAAAGTAAAAAAAAAATGTATGTGAAATAAATGAATATGTATTTGTACCACCGTGTCTGACTAAATACCTGCCTCTAAAGCGACTTCATATCTACAGCAGTGATCATCAACTAGCAGCCCGGGGGCCACATTAGGCCCCCCACAGCTTCACGGTCCCCAGAAGATTATGAAATTCAGAAAACATGCAGAGGAAAACACATGTTGTGTATTTGATTTATTATTGTTATTATTATTTTTATCTTTACAGCTTTTTAAACAACCCCTAAAAATCAGATTTAAACAGTTTAATCAGGAATGACTTTAACATTGGATCCATTTTTTTAAGTTCACCTCTCAGCCAATAATAAGCAAATACAGTGTGATGCATGCTAAACAGCAACTCATCAGTCTTTTCTTAACTAAAGCTGCAATTTCTGCATCAACTTTCTGCTTCAGGATGTTTTAAGAGTTGAATTCTCCCTGCCTGAGTATCCGAACAAAAGACTGGGTTCCTGTATGTGTTTTTCACCAATCACAACACAGTATTTTAAACCCAGATATGGACAGTATGACAACCCCAGAATATAGGTCTTAAATATATCATTCACCCCCTTGTGGCTGGCTGCAGAATATGTAAGGATTATAATCTGGACTAATCTCACTAAAGGCTAAAATAGTTTAAAGAATATGGAAAATATTACGCATTATATTTAACAAAAAAAAAAAAAACATTAATTAGACCAGAATCTTAACTAATTTTATTTGTTTGTAGAGTTGGTTGTCTTGTAATTGGAGGGTTGTGTTTTTGATTCCCAGCTCCGTTTACCATTTCTCTGAAAGTCTCACATGAAATTGGTTTGAATTAGTTTCCCTAAGTTATTCCTTATTACAATCAAATTCAGTGCATTAGATGCAAAAGATAGATAGTTATTTTCATGATAAAAAATGGGCTGTGGTCAAATTCTATACAGCTAGTAATAATACTTGCAATAAAACAATAACACTGACACATGACACATGACATTTTGTCTACAAGCGCAGTCATCACTATCACACATATCTAATGCAAGCAACTGGAACTTAAACAGCTTTTCTGCCTCATTTAGTCATTATCCCACCTACAGTAAAAGGAAACTTTGGTATACTGTATAAACCTATACTATACCTATACTATATAAACCTTGTGGAGTGCTTTGTTGATTGAAAAGACTCAGTTCAAGACAATTGGTGATGAGCGGAGATGGGCGTTGTAGCCCACAGGTAGGTCTGTACATCACAAACGCTGTGGTAGGTTGAAGGCTGAATCTATCATACTAGCTAGCAGGAATGCAAACTTCTAAGGTGGAAAAAAATGGTACTGAAATCCGTGTATCATTCATTCAGTTCATATGTGACTGACAATTGAATAACAAATATGAAAAAATGTTTCTTTTTTTTGTTTTAATTTCTGAAATGAAATCAAATAATCAAGAAATGATGCGTCTATTTGACTTTTGCTATTAATGTTGGGATCAGAGAATGTAACATGAAAAAACGGGCCTAAGAAGTTAGTATGATTTTAATATTAATTTGCATTACTGGTGCAGGTGTTGTGCTGTGCAGAAAAGCATCTTGAGAATCACATGCCCATCGCTGAGGAGTTCACGCTTCCTGGAATGACGTACGGAACACAACCACTGGCACCAAGTTAAGTCACATTGCCACACTTGTGCTCCTTCATTTGCATTCATGCCATGCTTTGGTCCACCTTGTCCTTTCATGCTGGAGCCAGGAAAGCATGCACGGAAGAGTGTACTCATGCTGGTCAAATGTACTGGACTTTTAGGCTCAAACATACCAAGGCACAGTACTGATTGCCGAGTTTGAGTGCGCCCTAACTTGGTGCTGGCGTTTGTGTTCCTGTATATTATTCCATGAAGCGTGAACTCCTCAGTGATGGGCATGTTATTCTCAGGATGCCTTTCTGAGCACAACACCTGCAACAGGTTACGCAAATCAATACTGCAGTCAAATTGACTGCTTACAGCTGTCTTTCATTTTACATTCTTTGATCCCAACATAAATAGCAAAAGTCAGAAAGACCCATCATTTCCTATTTGATTTGGTTTTTAAAACAGAAAAGTGAACAATGAGCCATTTTTCATTTATTTGTTATTCAATTATCAATCAAATATTAAATGAACAAATGATACACAGATTTACTTAAAGTGCTTCACTGCTGCACAGATGCCACACATTGTGGTCTTTGCTGAACATAGAAAATATGCAGGAGGACAACTTGAAATTTTGGGTGAAATTGAACGAAACAGCAGCTAAATTAACTTGTCCATTACCTGAGGTATATGTGGAACACTGAATGTCACGGGCATGTGTGTTTGAATGGCAAAAAAGATTCTCTGAAGGCAGAGAAGATGTTGAGGATGATGAACGTTCTGGGTGCCAATGCACATCAAAAACTTCTAATTCAACACATCAGAAATGTTCTCCATTGATAAAGAGAGAGTTTGGCAAATTTTACATGAAAATTTGAACATGAAAAAAGTGTGTGCCAAAGTTGTCCCAATAATTCTGGCTCCTGATCAAAAGCAAAAACACAAGCAAATATGTGGAGACATTTTTGGAACAAATAGAAGGAAAGCCATATATTTTTAGAAGGAGTAATTACATGGGATGAAATTTGGACCTTCCAATATGATCCTGAAACAAAACACAAGTCAGTGCATTAGAAAACACCACTGTCACAGCAAAAACAGCACAACAAAACAAGTCCTAATTCAAGGCCATGTTGATTGTTTTCTTGGACACTAAGGGTATCATTTTGGAGGAGTGGATTCCAGAGGGGTAAATGTTGAATCAACACTATTACAAACAGGCTCTAGAAAAACTGAGAGGGAAGAGTCTAAAGAAAGAGACCACAACTGTGGAAAATGGGTTGATGCACACTGTGCTCTCGGTAAAGCAGTTTCCAGCCCAAAAGCAGATCTCATTGCTTAATCACCCTCCCTATTCACCTGATCCAGCACTGTGTGACTTTTTCCTAAGATCAAATCTGTGCTCAAAGGTTTTGAGTCCGTGTCAGACGTTAAGAAAAGAACGACAGAGGTTCTGAGACAACTTACTGAAGAAGACGTACTGCACTGCTTTTATCTGTGGAAGACCTGAATGCAGCGGTGTGTTGGTGTTGAAGGAGAGTATACTGAAGGAGAAAGACACTGGAAAATGTTTATGTTCAGAAAAACTGTATTATAACATTAGTCTTTTTTTTAATAGCCATACCTCCTATAATCTGCCCTTCTTTAAGTATCAGTAAACATGTTACGATTCACATATGTGGTTTAAAACAAACAGAGCAGATGCACAGAGACTGCAGTGCAGTGAAAAAAAAAAAACATTTAGTACTTTGTGCAGACATTTCCACTACAATCTGCTTGTACAAGATATCAGAAAACATTGACTTTTCTTTCACTTCTTCTTCCCTTATTTCTGAAGCATGTATCCCTTGTGCTGCCCCTCATTTGTGCAGTCTTGTTAAGAGCCACAGCGTTTCTCTTGTTTCTGAGCCTGCAGTCCCCTGAGCTGCATCAGAAATCAGAGCACCAAATGCTACAGTTCCTCCAAAAATACAAAAGAAACAGGGTTATCTTTGTAGGTCAGCAATGCCCATGTCCACAGCACACATGTCAACAAATACCATGAAAAATGTTTTCCTCGCTGCACCAGTCAGACCAACCATGCATTTCTTTACAAATGAGGCCCCTACAGCACAAACTCTTCTCTCCTCTTGTGTATTAATAAACAGTATATAGGGTACATTACTGTACATGCAACACAAAGACTACATAAACATTTAACACAATGTAAAGAAACTGTTTTTTGTAAAGCAGGGCCGTCCAAACTACAACCCAGGGACCGACTACAGCCTGTGGTCCATCTTTAATCAGCCTGCTGCAATAATAAAAATAAATTTAAAAATGTCCTGCATTAGAGCATGAAGCTTGGGTATGATTGCATTGTACTTCAAGGTTTCAACACTGCTGTCTTAATTCTGTAGACAAACATTTTGACAAGGATAATTCATTGACATACCTTTTTTATTAGATTGTGACAACAGAAATGGTGAACAAACTGACAACCAAAATAGTAAGGATATATTGTGTCATAGCGCCTTTATGACAAAATGAATACAGCAAGGTAAAAATGATTCACCCCTGATGAGACCAAAATAGTGCTTTTTGGCCATAAGACAAGACGCTAAATGGGTGGACACTAACCACTGCACATCACCACCAACACACCATACTCACTGTGAAGCACGGTGGTGACAGCATCATGCCGTGGGGGATGCAAAGTGAATGTTCTGGAGTGCTCAAGTAAAAGCCCAGACCTCTATCCAGAAGAGAACTTGTTGATGGACTTGGAAAGGGCTGTTCACACCTGATCCCTGTGCAACCTGAGCTTGAGCAGTTTTGCAAAGAAGAATGGAGTAAAATTGCAATGTTCAGATGTCCAACCCGGATTGAGACCTATCCACAAAGACTCAGAGCTTTGATTGCAGTCAAAGTTGCTGCAGTCTACTAAGCACCGAGTTGAAGGGGTGTATATTTATGCAGTCACTTATCTTGCATTACATATTTTTTCATTTAATTGACACTACTTTGTAGAAACCCGTTTCCACTTTGACATTAAAGAGCTTATTTTGTATTTTTTTTCCTTTGTCTAAAAAGCCAAATTAGTTTTTCTATGCCCAAAAGTTTCTGAATGTGTCCCTTTAAATGCACTTCTTGCTAAGAACAGATACAGCTATTTCCAGTAACAAAGTCATCACAGGCATACATTAACACTTACATGTTGAAAAGCAATCCAACTCACTTAAATTAAACTAGACACAGAGGTGTGTGAAAAGCTGTCAGACTTTTGAGTTCTGTTTCCATGGTGAGATTCAGGATAAGTGTTTTGTTTTATGCAGCCTCTTTGAAATAATTGATTGCATTTTGAATAGACTGATGCTTTTGAAATGGCATCTGAACACTTTGTAGCCATTTGCCCGCCTCTTAACCATAATCGACTGATCTGACCACTCTAATTCTCGGGCTAATTTGTGGGGATCATGTGATAAACAGATGAAAGTACCTCATGCAAACATAACTAATACAATTTCTATTGAAAAAAAACAAACAAACAAACAAACAAAAAAAAAAAAACAGATCTTGGCACAGACTGGACAAGAAAGTGTTTAAAGACTGACATGACACTTCTAAAACTCTATAGGAAATCGAACAGATCATTTGTACTTCAGTGATTAAAGTTCAAAAATGAAGAAAAATGTTGTTAAAGGTCAGATATTTCATAACTTTTGTATCAGACTTCTTTATGATTTCTGTTTCCTGGTAACTCATCAGAGCAGTGAGTCACAATGTTCCAGGATTTTATTTGCTGTGTAAAGTGTAGTCAGCACCCCATAGATGGATTTGTATAGGACACTGGTGGAAAAAATGATTTTTTTTTCCTATATATTACAGCTGGCTCACATACAGTAGAAAATATATGAAGGTTTTTTTCACTTTTCGATCAAAGTATTTGATGAACACTATGACCTGCAGTCCAGATTGTTTTATACAAATACAAGAACTAAACATGAAATCAAACAACAAAACAGGTAATCAAAAACCATACTACAGACATATTTCATATTGAATTGATATTACTGAATATCAAGCAAACAATATAAAATATAGTCTAGGTGGCGCAGCAACAAAGCTTGGTAGCAGATTTTTGCCTGTGTGTTGTGTCAAAAGCCAAATAGAACATCGGTGGCTATGTATTTAGATCACTGACACTGCAATGACAGTGAACCAAGAACTAAAAGTTTGTGCACAGACATGCAGTGACATGAACACGTGTCATCACATTGGATCAGTGGTTCTCATCAAGTCAAGCATTGAATTCTTAATAAAATGACCAAGAATGACTCATTATCACACCAAGTAAAATAAAATACCCCAATACATGTCCTCTTAAAGCTGCCATAACTCATGGACTTTTTTTTTCTTTTTTTTTTTAAATCCAGCTCCGCAACCCAGTTTTGGGTCCCAAACTACCAGTTTAGAACCCCCTGTGTTAAATTATTATGTGTGACTCAGAGAATGGATGACAAAGAAGAAGACAGTGACCAACACTGGTGCCACAGCTGTTGTAACAGTTTTAGAGAAAACACATGATTATCAGACAACAGAAAATTTGGAAGTCCGTCATCAGTCAGTCATAGTGGAGAAAAGTCATTCTTTATGACATTATACTTTGTGCTGTGTAAATCATTATTAAATCAGTTCATTAATATATATATAAATGTTCAGGTTAATT
This sequence comes from Cheilinus undulatus, assembly GCF_018320785.1. Lineage (NCBI taxonomy): Eukaryota > Metazoa > Chordata > Actinopteri > Labriformes > Labridae > Cheilinus > Cheilinus undulatus. The sequence goes on from NC_054874.1 coordinate 37,354,486, forward strand.
TTACACTCATGAGTGTTAACAGCAGCAGCACTTTTTCAACTTCACATCACAGGTTCACACAGACATGGACTATAATTATATATAATTATATACAATTCCTATAAAAAAAAACACTGACCTTGGATATTTTACACTTGTATTAGTTGAATTAATCATTCATAATCAATATGCTTTGGCCTTTCTGACGACAAAGATTTAAAAAAAAACCTCTTTTATGCCAAAGTGACTGACCTAATTGAACAACGATCCAGCCAATTGGTGCTGGTTGTCTCAAAGTTACTGAAACTTGGAACACCTGAGTATACTGAATGTGTTTCAAGTAATTGTAGTATAAAGACACCTGTGTCCAGTCACTGGTTAATCAGTATTCCTGGCTACCATTACACCATGGAGACAAAAGAACACTCCAAGAAACTCAGAGAAATGGTTATTGAAAAGGATAAGCAGGGGGATGAATCGAATAAATTTAATAGGCACTGAACCTCCCCAAGGAGTTCAGTTAAACCATCATCAAGAAATGGAAAGAATATGGCCCATGTGTAAATCTGCCCAGATCAGGCTGTCCTCATAAACTGAGTGACCATGCAAGGAGACTAGAGAGAGAGGCCACCAATACAGCGATGACTACTCTGAAGGAGTTAAAAGCTACAGCAGCTGAGATGGAAGAGACCCTGCATACAACAACTGTTGCCCTGGTTCTTCTGCAGTCAATGCTTTTTGGGAGAGTGGCAAAGAGAAAGCCACTGCTGAAGAAATCTCATATTAAATCACCAGAAGGTATGTGGGAGACTCCATGGTTAAGTGGAAGAAAGTTTTTTGGTCTGATGAGACAAAAATGGTGCTTTTTGCCCAACAGACAGGACAATGTTTGGGCGGACACCAACCACTGCACATCATCACAAACACACCATCTCCACTGTGAAGCACAGCAGTGGCAGCATCATGCTGTGGGGATGCTTCTCGGAGGCCAGTCCTGGAAGGCTTGTAAAAGTAGAAGGAAAATGAATGTGACAAAATATAGGAAAACACTGGTTTAAAGACAACAGAGGGAATGTTTTTGGCAGAGTCAAAGTCCCGACCTCAAGCCAGTAGAGAATTTGTGGCTGACTTGAAAAAGGCGGTTCATTGTTTTCACTTTTGCATTAAATTCTTTTTTTAGAATTTTGTCAAAAAGCCAAATTACGCTGACCAGGACTGATTTATAAAATCAATTAAAGGGTAAAACATCTGAGAGGGTGAATACTTTTAATAAGCACTGCAGTTTTGGCCTGAGCCATTCAGTATTTAATAACTTTAATTTTAAAATCTACAGTTTAAAACAGCTGTGCATAGTTTTGGACCTGTCCATCTCATTCCTGTTGACTTATCTGACTCTCAACTACACACACGATGGAATACAAAAGATGAGCTATGCCCAGAGCTCCACGGTGAAGCATTTGTGTAGAAGAATACATCTTGTGAAACACTCAGAGCAGCTTCCGTCAGTATCTCAAAAGAATCTATTAAGACTCAGCAAGGTTACACAACAAAGAGAACCTCCACACTCACCCACCAGTACAAATCAATGCCTATAGTGAATGGATGAATACACTGTCTCATTAAAAAACGTCAGCTATGGATGAGGAAAGCTTCTGTTTATCTGTATGAAAACACATCTGAAAAACAACTCACAAAGATGAAAAAATCCAAAATTTCTAAAAGGATCCCTGTAGTTTTGAAATTACACACCACCTTTTTGATGTATTTCCAAGCCCCACAGGCCACACGGCCCCGCCACACATGAAAGACGATGTGGACCTGAACCTCGAGTGAGACAGAGAGAGCGTGGTAAACGAGAGCTGTGTGGTTTTGCTTTGTAATAGAGACTGGTGCTGGTTGTAGCCGCAGTCTGGGGCAGATGTTAGCCGGCAGGTTTTGGCCGCATGCGCTTTCATTAGGTTTAGCTTTCATTCGCTCCCCGGTGACAGGCTGCTCTGCCAAATGAGCTCCCATGTGAGCCGACTCCGGTTCCAACCCGACGTCCGAAAATTGCGGCTGGCTGTAGAAGAGGAAGACATGCGTGTGCTGTTGTGCATCCTCTGCACACAGAGACATTCATTAACATAAAATCAAACGCATGCTTCTGCAGAGAGACAAGACAATGCTCTAATTCTTTGGCACATTTTAAATGGTATCCACACACTGCCTCCTGCAGACTGCCTCATTGTTTGTCTGCAAGTTAAGATGGCTTCTTTTGTCTTTCCAAACAAAACAAAGGTAGATTTATGAGACTGAAAAAGAGTTATTCCCTCTTTTTAAATATAACCTCTCTCACACTGGGAGGCAGCCGTGGAAAGCATCTCCAAAATAATGGAGGGGAAAACATTATTAGCCACAAAAACCCCTTCACATTTCACACTAAATGTTCTCCTCTAAGCCAACAGTCGATATTTCTTTGTTAGCGTGTTGCTGCATTCTGTAATTATGTTTTTGCCCTTTCTGGGAAACGCGGTCTTGAAAGAAGAAATGAGTGGGTGGAAATTGAATTCTTTGCCTATGTAATTGTTTAATGACGAATGGAGCCATAAATTGTAGCAAAGGGATTGAAAGTTTAACATTCCTCCCCCTCCCGGAGAGAAAGCTATATGTCCTCTCTGTGAAAAAAAATAATTTGTCCTTTTGAAGCAGCACCATCCTCCCTAAGTAAGCATTCTAGATGGCGTATTTTATTAGCAGCTGTTAATTTAGGTGATTTATTCAACAATATGAAGCAGAGCAGATGAGATCATAGTTAGAGATGTCGTCCTCATATCCTGAATTTAAGTGTGATTTGAACCCTGCAGAGGCTTCGGCCTTCATAAATGCTGAAATGTCACACAAGTATTATTCCACGGAGGTTTCCAGATGAAGGTACACTGTAGATAATTGGTGCGGCTTTAGCTGTGTGCTACAGCTGAGAGGCGTATCACACTTTCAACACCTGCACGTTGATTTAATTAGAATATGGATTCAGCTAGATATCCTCAGTGGAACACAGTAATTAAAAAAGTGGCCTTAAAAAGTATGTGTTCACGTTCCATGATATCACATAAGCTGATAGTCTGCGGTCTCAGAGATGCTGGGTCTGGAAAAGAAAAACTAAAAAAAAAAAAAACTACAAGGAAAAAAGAGGGAATCTAGGAAACTGAGCTGTAGAAATTAACCTAAAAAACTATCTCATTAAATCAATTAAATAAAGAACTTTTTTAAGATCAAGATATTTATGGTACAAAATGTTGAATTTTCACAAATACATACAAACCTAGACATCTCACTATTTTGCTACATATACTATAGGTGCAACTCAAAAATTTACAAATATCATGTAAAAGTTCATTTTTTCCTGTGATTTAATTCAAAATATCCGTATATTTATCACATTCAAAGTGAAATATTTCAAGACTTTCTTGATGATTATGGTTACAGATCATGAACATCATAAATCCACTAAATTAGATTATTAGAATACCACAACACACCAATCAAAGAGGGGTTAATCATACAAAAATGTATACATTCATAAAATATTAATTTATTTATGCACTCTGTGCTTGGTCAGGGCTGCCTTCAATTTAATTTCTGCATCAATACAACTTGGCATGGAATCAATCATTCCGTGGCACTGCTGGGTGTTATAAAGCCCAGGTTGCTTTATTGGCAGCCTTCAGCTGGTCTGGATTGTTGAGTCTGCTGTATCTCATCTTCCTCTTGAAATTTTCCCAGAGATTCATGTGGTTCAAGTCATAGTGGTTGGTTGACCAATCCAACACAGTAACACCATGGTCAGCAAACCAGTTTCTCAAAGTGGACCAACAGCAGCAGATGACATGGCACCTCAAACCAACTTTGACTGAAGCAGAGCCATTTTCACCAATGGTGGTACCAAACACTGGGAAATTTTGATACCATAGCAGATGCAGTGTTGATTCTACAGTCTGAATAAGGAAAAGCCTGAATTAATGTGTATGTTAAGTTTGTTAAAGGTCACATATTATGCAAAATACACGTTTTCAGGTTTTTCTAGCAAAACTATGTACCCCTGGCCTGTCCACAACCCCCCCAAGAATCTGAAAAATCCAACCCCTTTTCCTATAGAATTATGCTATCCTGCATATCTAGGTAGCCGGTTTAAGCTCACAAATTGTATTTGTATTAATTATTTGCTGAATTGTTTGTAGTTTAAGTGCAGGTAAATGTTATCTTTTTGTTGGTTTAGCCTCTGTTTTTATAATAGCGTTGTCAGCTGATGTGAAGACTACAAATACAGGCTAAAAGCTGCATTATCTTGAATACTTTTTACTTTCTTTTCTACTTTGCAGCAGAGCAGAACAGATCCTAAAATAAAAACATTATAAATAGGAATGTGTTTATTTGACTCTAAAGTTGATTCTGAATCTAAATGTGGCTCCCTGATTTGTACTCAAATCATGAGATGCTCAAAGATGACACCACGCCCATATTTGGTGATTTTACAATGAGCGAAATCTACTTTATGCTAAGGCTTTGTGAAACCAAATCCTTTATGATATACTCCACAGCTAGCCAGCTTCATTTGACATGTATATATGCAGCACTGGTCTGAAATAACACGCTGCAAAGAAGTCATGCACTCATAACACATCACAGAAAATGTGTGTGAAAACACCTCAGTCTGAACTATACAACAATCATCAGGGGTTGAATCAAAGCCCCAATCTGAACTCACATTTCTCTGCCTATATTTTCCTCTCAGTCTTTATTCTCCTCCCTAAACCCTTTCACTCATTCTCTGCCATTCTCTGTCCATTCAAGTCCCCACTCTCCCCTGTGCCGCTTCCCTTGTCTGGTATTTTCTTCATCCTCACTGAGCAGATGTGACTGAGATCATAAACTGTCTCTGCCCTTGAAGACTGCACTAACAATGTGCAACAAAACAAACAGACAAAGCAAACAGACCTGCAAGAAGTCGTGTTTATTTCCAGATATCCTCAAATGAACTCTGCCTACCAAACAGTCATCAACACCTTCTCTTTGCACTCTGTCCCCTTCCCACACACACTGAGTCCTCCGTGATGCAGTGAAATTTGGTTACCCCCTCCCTTTAGCACTTTTCTCCAACGCTTACTTCTAATAAATGCATTGGGTTGCTTTAAATTGCTGCTTACTGCTTTGCACCTTATCTGCTAAAGTGGATCCTGGTGTTTTGAAACCATCAGTAGGCCTTCGTAAAAGCCCTAGGATCATTAAAGATAAAACTCACCAGTATATAATGTCAGCAAACTTGTTTAGCAACTTTTTTCAACACAGAATTATTACAGATCACTATTTAATAGTATATATAAGATCTGTTTAACATTTAACCATACATCCAAATTCACTTTGCCATCTATCATTAAAAATCCATTTGTTTCGATTACACTCTTGTCCACAATGGATTGCATCGACGGAAAGAAGACCAAAATGTGTCAGTTTGTAAGAAAATAAGATAATGCTGAGAGCCTGCATGGTGTGTAGGTGTTGTTTCTGAAAAGGTAGTGTTCAGCCTGCAGCCAGAGATGGGCAGTGACTCTGCTGTTCTGACTTCATCTGGGAGTTCATTAAACCGCTGAGGGGCCAGAACAGATGAGGCATAAGAGCACGATGGAGGAGCCGGAGTGGAGGGTCTGACTGTGGCTCCAGGGGATTGTGGGAAGGAGCAGCAGGCTTCAGAGCCCTCTGGGCCAGCAGCACAGTCTTGAACTGGATACAAACTTCAACAGTGTGGCGCGAAGAGATGAAAATTAGTGCAGAAGAAGTTGGAGAGGTTGAACACTCATTAAAACAAATATAGAGAAAATTGGTTTGGTGTCCACCAAAGGTCTTTGTCACACATTTATAGTGCTGTTACCCCTGTCTCTTGGAAAATGTGCTAGTGTTGATAAATTAAGAATGATGAAGCTGGCAACATGTTGACTGACAAGATACACTGGGCCGTAAAGTATGCCTCTGCACCACAGGGGTTGCCGGGGCGGGGGGGGGGGGTCCCGCAGTCCAAGGGCCCCATCCTGGCCTCACATTCTTTAAGATAAGGGATGTATGCAATGATGGCACACCCGCATTTGGCCACTGCATGGGCATAATAGACGTGTGAAATTATACATAGTAACCAATTGCAGCACTGCCTGTTTGGTACAGTCTGTCTAAGCACAATGAGTAGGTGGCAGATCTTCCAATCAACCAGAACTTACGGCCTCATCAAATCCCCACCTCAGCCCTCATGAGCCAATGACAGCCGGCCTACTGACACCGGTAGTTTGTTTACAATGTTAGCTGATACAGCAGCATGCCCAAACGACCAAATTTAGCTGCTTGTGAGCACAAAAAGGACATCAATAAGGGAGGGAGGACTTCTGAAGTGATTGAGATTTATTTTACAGTGAATGTAGATGGAAATCCTGATGGTTCAAGACGCGGCAGCAGGTGCTAGCTAGCCACCGGGCAGGTGCCACTGTCTATCTCATCATCATGTTCACAGACTAACAGAAGATCACTCTCCTCCTAAACTCAATGAGAAGCAATATCACTGGATCAGAAGCTAACCTCTCCATGAAAGCACCATCAAGTCCAGTAACAAGTGTTGATCTCACAAAATGAAACACTGCATGAAAACCCCGATTTTTGACCCCTAAACGGCTGCCACAGCAATATAATGACAGTTTCTAAAGAGTGCCATTTTCATCTTTCAGAGTGATTTAAAAACCACCATCTCAGCAGTTTAATGGGACAGAAGCGGTTTAACGGACTTCCAATGAACCGTACAGAGGAATAACTGGCTCAGAAAACTGAAAAGATGCTCTGTGAGGTCACCGAGTGAACGTCTAAAGGTAGGCTTTATTTCACCTGTGAATAGGTGATAAAATTAGAATTATATCCTGCAGTCGGGCATGTTTGGGAGTTGAGAGATGCTCTTAGGGTACAGAGCTGCTGTTTGTATTTTAAATGAAGTTATCAGAGTTATTGTGCATAGCTGTCATTTATCTATGCATTATCAGTACATGCAGTTGCAACAGGTCTTCCTGTTGACTCATGTAGACTATGATATTGTTGACAACTCCAGCACATTTGTGTTGCAAAAGCCTGTATGCATTTTGCTTTTTTAAGTTGTTTCTTGTGCAGCTTTATTGCTTTGCACCTAGAAGACATAGATGCTCCTCATTGTTGGCATGAAAAAAAGAAAGATTTTTTAATTGTTATTCCAAGCATTCCTAAAAATAAGAGCTCGGCTGATTGTACTTCAGCAACTTTTTATATAGGCCCAGATTGAGAAAGAGAGAGATAGCAGGAAGACCAATAGGAAAGAAAGCCATCGTTTGAAATGCATGAATCATCAGTCCAGACACAATTTATGATCCCTCCAGTGAATTCTGGGTCATCCCTGAGGTCTCCTACCAGCTGGACATGCCCGGAAGACCACCAAAGGCAGTTGCCAAGGAGGGGCTCTAATCAGATCCCTGAACCACCTCAACTGGCTCCTTTCGATGCTCTACTCTTAGCTCCCTCTGGATGAAAAATAGTCACATTGGAGAAGATAATTTTGATATGGTATTTGAGATTGGTTTGCATGCTTTCATAACTCCCAGAAAAGCTGCTAAACATAAGACAACATAACACGGATAAGGATGCAGCCTAATGTTATTGTATTGTCCAGGTATTCGGTGGTCACTCTCCTTTTCTCTTCTCAGCCTCATCCGTCAATGCCCTCTTCTTTCTCTGAGCCTCAGCTATTGTGTCAAACAGTATCAAGATGGGCCAGCTGGCTTCTTTTAGCTGAAAGCTGATGTGTGAACTACAGCCATAAAACTGAGAGAACTGTGACTCTCCATGGAAATGGTGTAGGATCTATTCAGCCCATATTAGGCCATCTGATGATGTTGATTTGGTTTCTGGTCATTGCAAGTTGGTTAATAGAAAATGTGAATGGAAATCTTGTTTTGAAAGACTATACATGACTACAAATAAATCTTGAAAGTAGAATGTTTTGTAACATAAAGTCACATTGTGAATTTTGGAAATAATTACAGCTGTCTTGTTCCCCCCTTCAATCAGCTGTGCATGTAAGCAGGACATGCAGCACTACACCGCGTTCCACATTATTATGCAAACGACGTTTTTCTCTGATTTTCTAAATATCAATGCAAATGACAGTCATAATATTTTTCAAGTCATCAACAGTTAGAGTATAATTCAAACATTTTTGAACAAACTTCATAATGATAACTATTTTTTTTTTTTAAAATAAAAACCTCAAAATGCACTTTTCCACATGTTCCATATTATTAAGCAGGCCACAGGTTTCAGCAATATGGGAAAGAAAAAGGATCTCTCTGCTGCTGAAAAATGTCAAATAGTGTAATGCCTTGGACAAGGAATGAAAACATTCGATATTTCAGGAAAAATTAAGTTAAGATGTTTTTGATTGAAATAGCTTTGATTTCAGTAAATATGACCCCCTGATGCTGCAGTTTCTACAAATGACCATTTTCAGTTCTTTACAACCTATAAAATGTTTCAAAAAGCTGTTGTGCTTAATAATGTGGAACAGTTCATTTTGAGGTTTTTTTTTTTTTTTTTTAATATTTTTTGTCATTATGAAGTTTGTTCAAAAACATTTGAATTATGCTTTAATGGCTGATGACTTGAAAAATATTCTGACTGCCATTTGCATTAATATTTAGGAAAATCAGAGAAAAACATAATTTGCATAATAATGTGGAACACGGTGTATGTGAGGCAGTACATGAGAAATTAAAGTTGTAGTAGCTATGAAAAAATATAGTTTTTAGCAGATATCACAACTGGACTTAAGAGGGAATAATTGTCCCCACCAGTATCCCAAATTGAGATAAAGCAAATTCTCCCAATTGGCTCAAAAGCCTCACTGGTCGTCCCCAAAAATCAAAGTTTGTAGCAAGTGAGTTCCCACCTCACTGACAAGTATGTTTGTTTGCAACATGAGACTGTTCTTTTTCATATATTAAAAATTGACACTTTTTAGTAATCCAACAAATTCTGTTTTGTGATCTTTGGGTGAGTATGCAAACAACATTTTTTTTGAAATTTTGACCTGTAAATAGTTCTAAGAGGCCACACATCTAGAATGAGCCCTGACAGTACAAAGACCATCAATGGGTACTGTTGGCAGTCAGGGGCCTAGATATCCTCATCTCAAACTGTGAACGTCTTTCTGTTTTCTTTCAAGTTCCTTCTTGAACCCCTGACATCCAACACTCCAACTCTATGTAGAAAAGTGCAGCTTTGCTCGCAAGTAGTTCAAAAAAAGTGTTTTTCTAATGTACAACGTGAATGAGAGCTATCTGGACTGAAAGAAATTGGAGTCTGATAAAAGTACTATGTTCACAAACACATTTGTGTGTTTGTCATGCACAGTGACGGATGATTATATTGATTGTTTTTGCAGCATTTGAAATTGAATGAGATTGAACAAGCTCTTCAAAGACATTGATTTAAAAGAAAAAACGTTCAGTGGTGTTAGTTTGAGTGGAAAGAAAGCACTGTTCTGAGTTGTACAGCAGCTTGTTATTTGAAAACCTGCAACTGATGGTTCTAGCAGGACGGATGCTGTGCTATCTTATTATTTTCTTTACAAAGAAAAGAGAAAATAACAAAAACAGCTCACCATCAAGTGGGAGTCATTGTGATCGAGCAGTTGTAACTATGGAGTATGGATAATAACCTAAGGCTGTTTAATGTGCACACAAAAACAGGTAGCATCATCGAGAGAACCAGTGTTCATCTCCCTGCCTCAAAAACACACACATATGCATTAACACTCACATCTAAACACAAACACACATAGAGTCTGCTAAAGTAAGTGGCTAAAGGAGTTTTGAGTGCACAGCTACATAGAGGAGACTAACTTCCATTTTGTACTTACAGGCAGCAAGACAATAAAAAACTCACAAAGATGTGAATTAGGAACTCTGGCCAGTAAAAAACTGAACTCCTGGAAGTATAACTGCTGCTTTGGTTTCATGGATGAATTTCACATAATGAGGTAGAAAAGTAGTTGTAAGTCGCCTTCCTGGTGTGCACTGCTTTGTGAGTAGTTTGCAGTGTTAACAAGGAAGGCCACTTTTAACAGTTTTTCACCCTCAATACATAAAATTCACCCATGAAATGAATACGGTGGTTTTTGTATTAAGTAAATACACCAAACAGAGTAAAGTTTTCCTCCAAGAGTGTCCGGTCAGGTATGGGAGCATATGCCGGTTCAGCACTTCCCCATGTCCACCTTGGTCCTGTACTGCTCTGGCCTCCTCTAGGCATGTGCCAGGGTCATGCCCCATCTTTCCAGGCATCCTTTCAGCTGCCCCCTCTAGTGGTCGCCCCTGGCATCAGGACCCCACAGGGTCTTTGGCACCCAGTGTGCAGAGATCTGGATCTGTCCAAGGGAAGTGTGTCAGCGCAGAAAATGCAGCTGCCATTCCCATATCAGGCATCTGACCTTTCTCATCTTTGCTCTCTGCAGTAGACACAGTCTTGCCGTTGATACCGAAGAGAAGTTGTCACAAAGGAGTTCAGCCCTCTGCCCATCAATCAACGTCAAGGCCTCACAAGAGTACAGTAAGACCAGAAGGACCAAGTATGGAAAGACTCACACTGCCCAAAGTATAGGGCAGACATCAGCTCGATGTGGGATCCCACGGAGCTCCAGAATCCTGTAGAGGGCATCTCTTCTCACCAAGTCGAACGCCTCCTGAAGTTAACATAGACTGCAAGCAACCCTCTATTAAATTCCCTAAAGCGCTCAGTGAGGAACCAAAGTGCCAGGATGCGGTCTACTGTAGGCCTCTTTTGTGTAAAGCTTGACTGTTCAGGCGTATTACTAGGGGAGTGCTTGGGTGATAGAACATGCATCCAACAGCAAAGAATAACCATCATAAGTAAGGAGCACTATGCTAATGTGTCATTAGGAATGAGCCAGTTCAAAGAGTGACTTGTTTTATGTGAACCATTGAATCTGGATCCTGTTTTCGAGTGTTGTTATTTGATTGACAGGACAGGGATGATCTCATCTCCATGCTGCTCTACCACAGGCAAAGCATGCACCAAGGACTCATGCTTGATGGTACAGTATAAATATTTAATTTGAAGCCTTGAGATGAAGAGAAAATAGGGTAAAATTAAAATAAGAAGAAAACCAAATTAAATTATTAGATAAAGGAAATGCTCAGTCCCCAAACCCACCCAACCACTCTGCACAGTTAAATAGCAGCAGTAGAATATGAATATAAAAAAAATTACATTCTTCATACCAAGCAGAAGTACCAGGAAGAAAACTTTGAGCCCTGAAATTAGTGTTGCAGAGGTCCAGAGAGATTGCTTCTTTGATAAACACCAAAATATCTGGTCCTGATGGAATACCTGTGGAGTTATGGTCATTGGCATAAAAAAATTTCCCACAACCTTTTCCCTTATCGACTTGGAGTTACGAACATGCGCATAGGAGTGGCAGTCTACCACCCATCTTGATTGAGGCCATAATCACAGTAATGCACAAAAGAGGGAAGGACCCACAAGAATTACCTCCCGTCCCAGCTCACTTCTCAAAGTTGACAGAAACCTTTTTGCCAAAATCCTGGTCGACGGGCTACCCTCTAGCTGGATGAGACAGTCCATGTCAATCAAGCAGGTTTCATATCAAATAGGAGTTCAACATTCAACCTTAGACAACTTTTTGATATTACTTACACAGAGAGAGGAATTAACAATGATCTGGTATTCTCTCTTGATGTTGAAAAGGCGTTTAACCACATGGAGTAGTATTATTTGTCTGAAGTCCCCTGCAGATTTGATCTAGGTGACAAATTTCGCTTTTTGATTATTCCTAGCATCTTCATATAAGGACATTACTTTTTGGGTTCCTGCACTATTACTTTTAATTTTGCTGAACGTAGACCTGCAATCCTCTTTTGTGGACACTTTATCTACCATCTTGTGATCACAAAAGCACATTACAATTATCATTGTCCATTCAAGATGGCCACCATTCAAATCAAAGTGCTCTACAGCCAGTCATTACAAAAAAAAAACGGTCAAGGTTATCTTCAGATTTTATGTTTGAAACGTGTGTATTTATGCATGGTAACATTTGTAGTTTAATTTGGCATTAAAATTTGAGTTTTATCAACAGTAACAAGCTACAGTACTACTAAACAGGAAGTACTCATGAGGACACTGGGACTTTTTATTGGTGTAAATATAAGGGGATATAACTTGGGCAGATTTAGGAAGATACTAACAGCTTACAAATAAAAGTAAGTACAAATGCGGTACATGTGGTACAAATTAGTCTACACTGAATTTTATCTATATGGCAGACATTTCCAGAGCATATTTCACTGTCAAGAGCAGAAAGATCGATGAATGGGATCGAGGGAGAAAACACCTTGTGCAGCTTTGTCTAGGTATTTGAATAAAGGTGTATGTGGGACATTCTACCAAAATGGTGCAATCTGTTGTCCAAAAAAGTGTCAAAATTTAAAATTTGTTTAATCTTCAAATATCTAGCTAGTATCTCATGAAACATAGATAGATAGATAGATAGATAGATAGATAGATATCAAAAATAGGTACAGACTAGACCCTCAGGTACCATGTTTCAGCACCAAAGAAACAAATAACAGAATTTATTTATACACAGAAGATATCCTTCTGTGTAACCCAGCCACAAACCATTATCTCTGTTCTTTTAAGTAAAATTTACGTCACCTTTTCAGAGAACCAAATTAATTGGACAGAAAGTATTTTTACATCTATTCATACAAACAGTTCAATGGACCTTAACACATTTCCATTTAAAATTTCTCCTGTATTATTCACATATTTAGGAATAACAGTCACAAAACTACTCATCTCTCTTTTTAAGCAAATTCTCCCCCTCTAACAGAAAAACTGCAAGCTAAATTATCATTCTTGGAGACTCTTCAAATCTCTTTAATTGGAAGGATTAGTGCTATAAAAATAATATCCTCTCTGCAGATGCTATACTTGTTTATAAATATCCTGATTTTGATTAAAAAGTCATTTTTAAACACTAAGATTCTTTAATAGTTCCCTTTCTTTTGAGACAAAAAAAAAAAAAAAAAAACATAGAAAAGGTAAAAAATATCTTTACAGGTCAAAATATGAAGGTGGGTTAGCCCCGCCTACCATGCTCTATTACTGTCTCTCTGTAATAAAACTTTCATTTTTTGGCTGAAGGCCTCATCACCTCTGCCTAGCTGGCTTAACATGAAGCAAGAGGATTGCCACCTGGACTCCATAGGTGCAATCTTACTTGCCCCAACTGGGTTTAATAAGCAAATATATAACAACAACCCTATGATACACAACCAACCTGGAAGCAAATTTAATCAAGCTTTAATCTTAATTCTACATCCTTAGCACTATTGCACGAAGCCCTACTTTTACCCCCTCTGACTGGGATAGAATCGTCTCTGCTTCAGGTGATGTAGGCATGCATTCTGTTGGAGATATGTAGATAAAGGAACAATAGTTTCTTCTGATCTGTACCACTTAGGGATTACAGAAACACTTGAATGATGTTTATATCACCTCCAGATGAAAGAAAGTTATTACCCTGTATCAATAGAACTATACTTTGTTCCCCTTCCTCTAATGCTTATAAGGCCAAGTGGGAGGAAGAATTTGGTATTACAATAACAGTAAGCCTGTGGAAGAAGGGCAAAATGCATGCCTGGTCAAATAATGCAAGGCACCGCTTTGTCCAGTTAAGAATTATACACAGGCCACACATAAGCTATATATAATAATGTCAAACCTCAACAGCAAATCTTCTTCACAGTTTCTAGTCTGATTTTTTTTTTTGTTTGTTTTTTTGCATTATATCTGAGGATGTAAATTCAAGCTAGAACCTCTGCTTATCATTCTTAACTTATCTAAATCCTCTAAGAGATTAAGCAGTGTGCAGCAGTGCCTTTTCTCTCACTGCCTTATGATGGCAAAGAAGCTAATATAAATGCTATGGAGGAGTGTAATAACCCTTTATCTCTATGATGTGGCTGGATGATTTGACTAACATGCTCCACTTTGAGAGGATAAGATACACTCTAAATGATAAACTTCCACAATTTATATTATCTTGCTTCTAAGAACCCACAACTGTGAAAACTAGTATTTCAGAAATATTTAGTGACATAATTAAGAGTGAGAAGTGGCCCAAGGGTTGGGCTGAAGGGTAAGATAGGGGGAACAAGGGGTAAGTCTTTATTACAACTGAGTAGCATGATTTTTTTCTGTTTTGTTTGTCTCAGTTGTTTGTTTGTTTTCTCATTGATGTATTTTAACTATTTGTGAACATTCATCCATCCAAATTCTTCAGACAACCAGATGGCATCCTGATCAGATGCCTGAAGCATCTCAGCTCGCTCCATTCGAGAGCAAGGAGCAGCGGCTCTATGTCGAGCTCCCTCTGGATGTCTGAGCTCCTCACCCTATCTCTAAGGCTGAGCCCAGCCCCCCTCCAGAGGGATTTCATTTCGACCACTTGAACCTGCTATCTCATTCTTTCGGTTATTACCCAAAGTTCATGAGGGTTGGAATGAAGATCGACCAGTGAATTGAGTTTTGCCTTCCAGCTCAGCTCCCTCTTCACCACAACAGTACAGCATGGTACGACTGCAATACTGCCAATGCTGCACCAATTTGCCAGTCGATCTTCGGTCCGTTCTACCCTAACTGTGTGAGAACCACCACCTTAGCGTGGTTGAAGGGTTTGCGTGTCCCTGAGAACCCAGGAGCTATGTTGTCGGGTCCACTAGCCCCTGGTAAGTTCTCCTAAGTCATATTGGTCCAGGGGACGGATCAGACTTAAAGCAATTCAACAAAACCTTATGGAGCAGCATTCAAGGATTGTTGGCACCTCGCCCAGAAGAGGGATACTAGGGCACCCCCCTGGAGCCAGACCTGGGGCCAGGCTTATCTCCATGAGATCCGGTTGGGCCTAGCATGAAGAAATTACATGGAGCCGCCCTCCACCTGCAGGGTTGAGCAAAGAGGCAGGGTGCATTGCGGGCTGTGAACCTTTATATTTATTTATTTTTCAGATTTTCCTTTTGAGTCTATAAAGTTCAGTTTTCATTGTTCTTATCTAGATCAAATCTGTGCTTGTACCCATAGTAAATTCTTCTCTATATTTCAATGCACAAGCTCATGTATGAAAACACAAAATTGAACTAGAATATGCAAGAAAACGTATTTGACTCTGGAATGCTCTGTAAAAACTACTTTGGAGGAACGGGGAATTGTATAATATACCATCAGTTCATATAAAATGAAGCTTATCGGTAGGAAGTCAAACACTCAGCTTCAATCAGCTGAAGCCCAGCTGATTCCAATTATCATCTCCCGACTCTCACAGCCAATCACAGCTCATTCTCCTAAGACAATTGTCCATTAAATATGACGTACTTCTCACTGGACTCTGCTGCATAACACCACACCGCTGCCAGATAAGTACAACTGTATATCCATTCTGCTGTAAATGGTTAAATGTATGACGAGAGTGTTCCTGGCTGCAAAAAAATTGTGTCAAAACCATTTGAAGATTTATCATCTCGAGAGAGCCGAAGGACATGGGTTGCATACAGATGGGGGAAGAATAGCAGATGGAAATGCACCACATGTTTAGATAACTGCAGTTTATGCTGCTGAGGGGTATAGGTCTTATGAAACATTCAGTGAGGTCAATATAAAGGAAGAATTCAGGCTTGTTGACAGAAGCATGCTGTGCAAGAGGAAGCTTTTGTGTGGTTTGCAGGGCGACAGGAATCCCAGCTCGACATATATCCAGCCCACTGACAAATAAATGAGACCGAATGTTCCAACTGAGGGAAATAAAGCAGAATTTCTGCTGACATCCTGAATTGATTGCAGAGGAAACGGGCTGACCCCACCTGTGCTGTGCAGAGATAAGAGATTTACAATGCACGCAGGCCTCAGTCAGCAGCACGCGTCTCCTCTCTCATGTAAAACGAAGAGAACAACAGAGAGGACTAATGCCGTTTTATCTGCTTGTTTCATCCTCCTCCTTTTCCAGATTCTAGAGGGACTCATAGAGTTGCTTATTTAGTGTGTTAGATAGTTATTTTCCAGGGGTATTGTGTGAAAGGCCACCTGAGTTCAGGAAAGGGAACGGCATAGCTGTGTGCGGCAGAAGATCAAAGCCACACCTCTGGGCTTTGTTACATGATGAGTTAACTTCCAACGCTCTCGATGCATTTCTCTCCCTCAGCTCTTTCTCCCCTTCTGGCAAAGAGGGAATTAAACTCGACTCGTGTCATCATACACAATCCGTCTTCATTTGTTAATGCGTCAGGGCTGGTCGTTGCAGCATTGTGAGCTGAAACCAAGCAACACGGCCTGCTTCACGGCTCGTCATACCGCCAGGGCTGCGGCTCAGTCCTCAAGGTCCCTGACAACATTGCCTATTTTCAGTCGTGGATTCATCACGCTGCAAGAAGAGGAAAAAAAAAAAAAAATGAGGATTAGTGCCATGTACTTGTGCATTTCTTTTTACAGCTCTTTTTTCTGTTGGTACATGATGTGTGACGAGCCATTTCTATCACAACCTCAAAGTCAGATTGTAAATATCAATCATCTCCACCCCTTTTTAGTATGTCTGCGACATTACTGTACATCATAAAAGAATTAATCCTTGTGGAGACAAAAGTCCTTTATGTCAAAGGGAAATATGGGTCACCATTCAACAAAACCTTGGTACTATGGTTGTCATGTCTGTTAAGCCAAGTTCAGACCAAAGATTTGTGAAGCGCCGAGACGGTTTTAGAACGTCCCTTGCAACAGTCATAGCAGTCTGATTGAGCTGTTGCAGCTCAAATCAGTCAGTCTGATGTTGCCTTCAATTAAGCCTATAAAGTCTCTGACAGCTAGTTGCAGGATATTGCAAGCAGATAAATGTGAAAAAGGGAAAGAGAAATCTCTTTTTGAAAAAGGCTCTTGTTTATCCAGCAGCACATGTAAGCAGGACGCGCATCACTGAAGGAACGAATACAAGGCCTATAAAAAAGTCTTCACCCTGTGAATGCTTTTATAAACCAATCATGGTCAATTTGATTTGGCTTTTGACAAAAAATATATTTTATATCAGTGAAAATGGATTTGTGCAAGCTAATGTACATTAAATAAAGATATGCAAGATAAAATAAGTGACTGCATAAATATTCAACCCTTTAAAGTGACTCCCTTAATTCAACAGAGGTCCAGCCAGTTGGTGCTAGTAGTCTCACAATTGGTGAAATGGAGATTTCCTGAGTGCTGTGAATGTGTCTCAAGTGTACTATAAAGACAACCCTGTCTGGAACGTTCAGTCACTGGTTAATCCGTGTCCCTGGCTACCATTACACCATAAGAACATGAGTACACTCCAAGAAACTCAGAGAAAGGTTACAGAAAAGTATAAGTCAGGGGATGGATACATAAAGATTTCCAATTTCCAAAAATGTAAAGGCTCTGAACTTCTCACAGAGTTCAGTTAAATCCATCATGCAAAGAATATGGCATGTGCAGCCAAAGGTGCATCCTTTAAATTGAAGGGGGTGAAGACTTATGCAGTCATTTTTTTAACATTACATATTTTTATTTAATTGACATTACTTTGTAGAAATCTGTTTATAGGTACTGTACATGAGAAATAAAAGGCTGAAGGAGCTTAAATTGTGAGTGTAAAATTACATATTCTCAGCAGGTATCATTGTTATTAAAAAACTGAGCTAGTAACGCGTTTTTGTGTTTACTGTATATGCACCAGGAAATTGTGCTGCCACCCTATGACAGTGATGTCAAGGTGTATTTAGTAATGAATCTCTGTCATGCACCCTTATATGATATAAATGTTACGCTTAATGTTACAACAAAAATATATGAAAATGAGAGTTGATGTACAGTATTGTCCCTAATATACAGTATTGTATTGTTCTTCAATAACTTAACACTTAGATCACTTTAAATTGAGTGCCATTGACAGTTGTTGCTCTGGAATTGATGCATTGTCTCATGTATTCGCAGAGGTCTGAACTGGTCAGCTTTCAGAAAGTCGCAGTGTCACAAGTAGATGCAAGTTTCAACCTGCCTCATCGTAAATCTTTGGTCTGAACCATAGACTGTAGAAAGAATTGGACAAAGTCTGTGTGACGTCAGCCGTCTGCTTACAATATGCGGACTCAAACTGCTTTTGAAGCCAATCTGCGACAGCTTCCATATTGAAATTGCTATCACAACCAAAGTTTGGATCAACCTAAATGCCCACCTACTAAGCTCAACTTCCTGTCAGCTAGCTGGCTAGCATCCTGGACAGAAACATAGCTTCTGCCTGTCAAGCTGTCAATCAAATTAGACGTGCTAATCAGTACGCAGTGCCGTTTTTCCTAAATATAATTGGAAAGATTGTTGCACAAAAAAAATCACCCCCTGTACAGTGAGAGCACATGAAGACATTAGCCAATGAGAAACATTTGTTTTTTTGAATGAGGCTGTGGACCAGTTTATTCCCAGTGTACAAAAAATGCTTTTTAACAGGTGTTTAAATGTGACTTCCGGTGTTCCTGAAGCCAGCCTTAAGTGGACACCAGCTGTATTGCAATTTTCTGCACTTCCGCATTGGCTTCATTTTTCAGGACCAGAGGTTGCCGCTTGGTCTGATCTGGGCTTAACATTTGAATTAAGTAGCCTGCTGTTGGGACATGGGGTAAGAAAAGCAGAAAAAAAGACATAAAATGAAGGGAGAAAAAATTCTCAGAAACTGAATTTACATCACTTTTATCGGACACCTGTCCACTAAAAGGTAATCTTTTCAGTGTACTGTTGTAATATTTGTTTCAAAAGAGTTTTGCTTTTAGACATTTAGATCTGTGTGCACAACCACTTGATACACAGATCTGCAGAAACACTGTAATATACATGCCAGGTCAGTAGTTGGCAGTGTAACTTTATAATGAAACAACATATGCATGCATAGGCTTTATTCTACAGAGCAATGAGGTGCAAACATAATAATAGTAATTTTATTTTATTTGTTTAGCCCCTTTAAAAGCAGGGGTTTAAAAAGTGCTTTACATATACAAACATATAAAAATGGCCTACATGCCGACTTTGTGTGGAGGCATGATGAGGTGGGGATGATATACTAAGTGACCCTACACTACAGCGAGTGTAAGTTTCAAGAATTTGTTGACTGGGAGTAAGTAGCATATAGAAATTCAGGAGTTCAGCTTTAGTGTTGCAGTCCACCTACTCACTCATAGCTACCAACTGTGACAGCATGTGCCAAAGTCTCCATTTTAGGAGTGAACTCTTTACTGCCAGTTTACAACAAAAACAGTTGCAGCGTTTACACACTGAAACCCGTTTATAAACCTATCTTCAGGCTCCAGAAATGCTGTTATTGTGTAAACAAACAGCCAAAACCCAATAAGAATAAACTCTTTCCAGAAAGTTTGTCAAGTAATGTGGCCTTTTTCAAAAATAGCACAGAGATGAATCATTAGAGGATTGTAGTCAGGAATTTTAAAACTACTTGCTGCTCAGTATTGTGCAGTTAGTAATCATTTTAACTGTTTCCCTTTTTAAAAAAGAATGTGATTATAAATCAGAATTTTAAAATATTTTTCATCAGGAGCACATATACTGTGCACAGCAGTTTAACCGTCCATTGTTCTTTTACCTCAAAGTTTGTTTTGCATAATCAGCAGCTTAGTTTTTCTCATTTTTCTCCTTAAGTTCCAACAACAAAAGCATTTTGTGAACAGTGAACCTTCCAGCCCTTTCCTGCTGTAATCTGCAGTGATCAGTTTTATTCTTGCAGTTGGAAACACAGAGCAGCTCGCCTGTATGTGGGCACAGACAATATCTGTGAAAGCGAGGTTCAAGCTGCCTGTTTTGGTGAAAACAAGCAAACGGTGAAAACAATGGGCCCTTATGTACTCAAGCTTCCCAAGTCATGGTTACTTTCCTGACTGCCACTCAAAAACACTCCTGTCAGGAAGAGTCCCTTTTTTTATTTTCAGGTAGACCATGCGTAAAAAGCAGCAGGTAAAACTTTCAGTGTTAACTTAAAGCTTTATATGAAGGTGCCCTTTAGTGTCTTGGGCCTGTGCTGCTCTGAATTGTCTCTGCATGGTCAGTATTGCAGCACAGGATTTGCAGTTAAACTGAAGACCTATAATATGCGTATAAGAGCTTTTTGAACTTGGCTTAAATGCTCCACTTGTGCCCAAACAATCCTGGATCAAAATCCGCTCTAATTGACAAGTACTATAAAGAGAAAACGACATGTGCAAATAATAAACGTAGAAGGAAAGCTTCACACTGGGACACATTGTATTTACACCACATAGAGATCAACATGCAGCTCACTATGCTGCATACTTCAGTAGTTTATATGCAAATACTGCGGTTCAGTTTGAATGGTTAGAGTGGTGTGCAGGATTTAACTTCATTTTAAGGAAAAGTCTTGTATTTACATTCTCATTTATGTAATGGTATATAGCTTTTCAGGCCTCCCTGAGGTGTTGTATGGCCAATCTGATGAAACACCTACAAAGAGAGGTTCCCACTTGATAACCCCAGAGATATGTAGGCTTCAGCTGTCCATCAGTCTACATGGCTGGTTTGGAAAGGCCGGTCACAAGCCATGTGGAGGATAACATGCAATTTCCACATACTCTGGTTGCATCACCGTCCGCTTGTGCAGTGTTTTGTCTTTACCAAGGGCAAGTGCTGCACAGCGCAGAGTACCTCGAGGTTTAGGTGGCTTGGGTAGAAATAGCTGTCGCATGTCTCTCCCCACTCCCTTCCCTGTTTCCAGGTCTATCCACTGTCCTTCCTCTATCTAATAAAGGCATGAAAAGACCCAAAATAAATCTTGAAAAAAAAAGAAAAAAGAAAAGAAAATAGAAATAGTTGTACAAAGCAATGCATGTAAAAAGTGCATTTGTTGTCTCTGTTGTTTACTTTGCTGTGTTCATTTATGTCCAGTTCAGTGCCTTCACCCACATAAACACTAGTGTGATTGCCATTGAATCAAAGTCTGGCCACTGGGTTTCTGTGTGGTGAAGTGATCATACTGAGTTTGTAGCTGCAAGCTATTTTGTTCCATCTTTATAGCCACGGCCATCCTATTTTCTCTCCCTCACACGTTTGCCATGCTTAGCTTTGTTAATAGTTTGTTGTAGTTAAGTCTTGAAGTAGATATTTGTTTGACTAAGAGTCATTGATAACAATTGATGCGTCATTGTTAATTAAATCCTGTTATAGATTTAAAGAGAAGTCTGAGATTATCATGCATACACACTGATAACTGCTGGTTGTGAGGGTCAGTGTATAATTTCACACCTTCTATTTGTGTAAATACCAATACTAATAATATATGAATAATATTAGCATTCTGATTTCAACTTATAAAAATAATTAGTATTCATTTAAATATACAATTATAGTTTCTTTCTTGTTTTTTTTTTGTTTGTTTTTTTTACAATAACTATAATCTAGCATTACAAATCTTAGCATAGGCTATATCAAAACATTTTCAAGCGTTTTATTATTCCTTTTTGTTTTGCACTATTTGAAAATGCAACATTCTGCTGTGTTCTCCCACTTGTTTGGTGTGGATCCAGCACACACTTATGGATGTGCCTGTCTTATTTCAATATACTAACTAATAATTAAGAAACATTAAAGTAGTGACTCACAATTTGTGTTGTGAAATACACATAGGAAAATAAGTATGCGTGGGCTTTGGGGGGGTGTAAATATCAACTTTCTAAATGTCTAAATAAAAAATTCTGTCACACATAGACCTCAGGGTTATCACGTGTTTACAGCAACCTTATTCCAACTTCTCTAGTGTGTTACATTTTTTTTCAATTGCTAATACACTAAAATGACATGCATAGCACAATTATTTAAACTGGCACACAGAGAGCAAAACCTCTCCTCAAGTCTCCAAAACGCTAAACACATTTTCTGTTTTACACACATTTTGCAAAATGTGTGTTCAAAATGGCAATATTTAAATGCACTGAACACAACAATCTGACATAAAGTCACATGTTTGCCATTTCCAAACACTGCCATTGAAAATGACACTACACGAGCTTAACTGGCCAATATATGTGTCACCTGGCTGAACACCTAAATGGTTAATTGTTAGCACTTCAATCGAGAAGTGGGCACTATAAAAAGACCACAGGTGAGAACCTTTTTTTTTTTTTTTTTTTTTTTTTTACATCAATGGAAGACGTTGCAGGGAGAGGAAGAGGAGGAAGGAGGGTGAGGAAGAGTGAGAGGTAGGGGTAGAGCTGGTAGAGGAGTTCATGGCCAAAGAAGACAACAACTTTCAAATGAAATCAGAGCAACCTTAATTGGCTTGTGCAGGCTATGGAAGAGGCATGTGATGAAATTGATGTGGGTGCAATTTTTCTTGCCTCTTTTTTTTTCTATGTATTTTTTCTGCACATTTTTATTGCAATTTATTTTTCAAGTTACTGCTTTTTGTGAGCATATTTTTGTTCACTTCAATGTCAATATATCTGCTGTGCATATGTTGCACGGAGTTGTTTGGTGAAAAATAGAAAAGTAAATGTTTCAACAGCATGTGTGTTTGTCTGCAAATATTTCTGTGCATGTGAACAATCTGAAGACTTTTCTACAGTTTGAACATTTTCTTAGTATTATGGCAAAGCATACTAAAGATGAGAGTGCTTTCATTATGCCCAGCAGTGTGTAGTTGGTGATATGAATGAAGTGTGTGCCATTTGGTGCAAAAGTTTGATTTTGATAACGCTATATGTAGTTTTGGTTGTAGTGTTTCATTTTGCAGGATATATGAGGTATTTTGCAGTTTGGGTGTGTGGTTTTGTGAGTTGTGTTAAGTATTTTGATAAATCCAGCCTAGTTTGCAAAATTGTGTTTTAGCAATTGGAAAAAAACTGTAAGACACAAAGTTTGGATTTCACTCTACAGGAACTTTAATAGTACAGGTACCCCACAATTGTATTTGTAAGCACTCTAAGGTGGTGTTCCTAATGGTAAGCTCTGTAAACAAGGATCAAAATAGGTGCAGCAGAACTAAAGTTATTTTTCTTTATAGCTGTCTTCTTTATTGTCAAAGCCTGTTGCTTACATTACCCATAATTCAAAGTGATTGCTGACATTATGGTCAGTGACAACACTTAAGGCAATTTGCCAGATCTGCAACAAAACCCAAATGTATTTATCCGCTTTCTAAACCTCCTGTTTGATGATGTGAGTGAGGTCTGAGCGTGGACGTGTCACCGCTCCATCACAGGTTTAACACACACAGACACAAACACAACCACACCTAAAGGCAATCTGCGAGGCTCCGTTTCACTTAACCTGCTCGTCTTTGGACTGGGGGAGAAAACCCACACAGACACGGAGGGAACATGAAACAAGCTGCCGGCTGTGAGGTGACAGATCTAACCACCGTGTGCTCGCCTCACACTGACATTTAACCTGAGCGGCTGTAGTTAAAAGTAAATGTATCTCACCGCCCGCCCTTTGTTACCTCCACACTCCCACTTCATCCCTATGCTGTTTCAGTGTCAAACTGCTGCCTGATCCTATTTGTACCCTGCACACTGCTGCTGCTGGAACACATTTCTCCTGTGTGTTCACACATCAGCAGTTATTTGCATTTTAAAATATGGTGCTGGTTTCACAAAATATCTCATTACCACACTGAAATTTGCAAAAAATAAACCTACATGCAGCAGTCTTTGCCCCAGAGAAAAAACAAAGTCTTGCACTCATGAAGATTTCCCATTTATGTTTGCCAACATTCAAAAGAAATAATTCATTTTTCAGTTACAACTACATTTTTCTCTTAAGAAGGAGAAGCACAGCTGAAGTGAGGGCTCACATGCATCCAATAAAGTAACGATAAAGGTATGATTTTCTTCTTTCCCTGGAATAGCAGATTTTTCCATTTCCACTTAGATATTTAATGAGAATTTTCCTAAGGGGGCAGTTATTCATCCATCTAGTGTTACACTACTAGTCCCGTTTTGGGTTGTGGGGGGCTGGTGTTGATCTCTGCTGTCATTGGGTAAGAGGAAGGGTACACTGTGAACTGGTTACCTGTCAGTAACAGGGCTGGTATATATTTCAATTTCAATTTGCTTTATTGGCATGAACAGATCATACTGTATATATATATATATATCATATAAAGACAAACAACAAAGCACACTCACATGTACAGGCTATTTTAAAGCAACCAGAGGATCCAACAAAAGGCCCTACCCAACATAGATTCACACCAAGAACTTTCTTTTTGTGAGGCCATAGTGCTGAACCCTCTCCACAGTCCCACTGGTGGACTGAATGAGGAGACACAATGTTCTGTCTCCTTTTCTGATCCTTCTTTTGAACACTTTTAAGTATAAATTTGATAGTATTTCCTTCTGAATACCCCATACTTTCACAGTGGAAAACTAGGTATCCAGCATGACAGATGTGACAGCTTGACAGGCCTAGCAACAGTAACCAAGGGGGTCGGTGCTTAGCGTAGGGTCAATTAGGACCCCCTTTTGACCCCACGTTAACCAATTCTCTCCAAGACTTTAGCTTGCATGATCCCTGTGAACACTGACAGAAATTTCAGACATAATGTTGATTAAGACTAACCGAACAGTACAAAATGCTGCACACTGACAACTTTATTAATGTTGAAAATAGAAACATCTTCTATTAAGAGCTGCAAGCTCACTGAAGTATTTATTCAGATGTGAGTTTTACATTTCAGCACTGCTATTCAACCTTTAGAGCAAACTTTCAAACAATGACTAATTGAAGACTTTAGTTGTGGGAGTGTAGACATTTTGTATGCCAAAGTTTGATCTGATGAAGCTGCAAATACAGAACTATTTTAATGCTGTTCAGAATAGGTACGGTGTGACAAAAGATGAGATAAATCTGAAGATTTGGGGCAGGGTTTGGTTTGAAACAGGACAGGAGGAGAATAGAAATACTGTGTAATCTTCCTGCCTGGTCTAAAGGTTTTAGTGCATGGTAAAATCAGAAGTAAACAAGCATTTAAGTTAAATTGTTTTAAGACAGTTGCATCCCAAAGGAGATAAATAGCCAGCTAATATAAATGTCTTTGTTGAAAGGTAAAACTGCAACAAAGGAGAGAGAAACAGGGGAGTGCATATGATAAGTGCAGAAGTTGTTGAAAGAAATATATGAGCTTTTCATTAAAAGTTTATTCTGAAAAGCATTTGCATACCGAGTTATCTGAGGTAAACGCTCTGTAGAAATGTGCTTTTCAAAGTGAATGAAAAACACTTTACAAAGAGGCGAATGTGTGAAAAGCAAAGCCGAGTTCATTCAGTACTCATGCTGTCTTTGATTTCTTGGTTTGAATATTACACCGTGAAAGGCTGAAAAACTGTTTAAAAACAAACTGTGCCACTCATTATGAGCTCGTCAAGGGAGAAATATTCACAAAATGTTTCTCAGCAGGTAAGAACAGCTGGATTAAAGTTAAGCTTCACCTGCAGTATTGTAGTAATTGATTTTTATAAGACCCATTTTTCCCAACATCTTCATCGCACGACTGGAGGATATTGACCTGGACACCAGCTGACTTGAACCCACCCACAGGTATGTTTTCTCTTTTTCCAGTAACCTGGCAGAGACATGACTCATTATTCAGATGAGGATCATTTGTATTTGAGCTACTGTGCTGTACTGGGGAGCCTTCAAAAGGTTTGCATGAAAGCTGTCTTATTTCAGGGGCAGCATACTTAAGAGGGCATATTTGAAGACAGAGTATATGAAGTAGGGAATTGAAAGCTGTCTTATTTTGAAGGCTCCCTCAAATGTGGCCATCAAATGCATTCTCTTTTCACCGGCCAACAAAGGATACATCTGGAGTATCCTTCACAGCCCACCATATCCCCAGCCTCATTGTGCACCAATTCAAACAAGCTGGCGTACTCCCAACCATCTGAGTAGTACAGTTCTAAGCATAAATAAAAGGCTTCCACTAAATCAGAGTGCTACCGGCATAAGTGTTCAGACAATGATTAAAATATCAAATAGATATTTTATAAACCCTTTCATGGCCAATGTCAGGATGACGCCATAGTAGAAGCTGGAGGCAAAAGAAGCAGAACTGGCAGAACATGAAGATCCAGTGCAGCCATATAGGAGCCTTAAAATGTCATCATGCTTTTGCTTTTTTATGTCAATGTGTTTCTGTTTTTTTATCTGCTAAATGTGTAGCATTTTCATCTAGTTATTCCTTTCATTTTTATATATTGTCACATGAATGAGTGTCATAACATGCTTTTGTGTCTCAGCACCATTCTGCACTTCCTTTCCTGGGGTATCAGGCCAGGCTGTAGGGTTTTTTGTTATTGTCCTTAATTTACCTGAGTAAAACAAGGAGGAAAAGGAGAAATGTGAAAACATTTAAAACAAGTTTTATATTAAACACCTGCATCAGTCATAGAAAAATCCTTTTTTACACCCTTTCATGATTAAAAAATAGTGGAAGCTCTCCCTCCCACCTCAAGTCATGTTCGCCCATAACAGTATCTGATTGGCTAAGGCTGATTAGTTCAGCCAATCAACACAGCAGTCCAAATCAGAATAACAGCAGACTGAAGAGCTGAGTCTCCGTTGTGTCACTCTGACAAAGAAACACAGTGGTTATTCCTGAAGTTAAAAACATTACGATCCTCCACACTGAAGTTCTAAAAACACCACAATTCTCCATGCAGTTTTCATAATGACAAGCCTGTCCAGTTTCACAGTTACACCTCAGAAAATGCCCCAAATGGTGGACTTTGTTTTGGTGGTAACTTTAGCCCCTGATGTAACTCATTGTGGTTTGTAACAATGTGCCAGAGCTAATGTTGTTTCTTAGAGTTACAGTAGCACCACTGCAGTAGGAATTAATTTAAGATTCCCGACTGTAATGTAACATCATTCATCTGTTTAAGATGGCATTTATTAATATTATTTAATAGGACATTAGCCGACAACATTTAATGCTGAGTCTCTTACAATGTGTGTTGAATGTGTTCAAAAACTTTGCTCATTATTTAACCAGATGTCTTAACAATGATAGGCTGGTGTTTTTATTTTCTTTGACTATAAACTTTAGAGCAGGGGTTCTCAAAGTTTTGGGAGCTAGGGATCCCTTACAGGGCAAAAAAATTTCCAAGACCACCACTTTACCCTCACGCTCTATTATGTTATGTTGTGTTAAATACATATGTTAACTGCCATTTGTGCTCCAAGATGCTGTATTTTAAACTCTTCCACCTTAATACAAGCTCTTGTCTAATTGTGAGGCGTTTTACTTTCTGTGATCCTCTGAGCAGCCAAATAAGAAGCCCTCTGCACTTTTTCTGAGGTTGTGGTCAGGTTCACTATTTGTGTTTTCTGGCAGATGTGTTCCTCACCCTTTCCTCATAAAAAAATCTTGTCTGTCCTTAAATCTACATGCTTTGTTATCAGATGATGGTTTAGCTTGGCCAGTTTCATGGCTTCACATGAAGACACACATCACATTTTGGTCTTCTGTTGCTGTTCTCAATAAAACCAAACTTCAGAAAGCTGTCATCATATTTTCTCAGTTTAGCTGATTTGGGCCTAACATTACTTGATGAAGTGGACGTGCTTAAATATTTATCCGTTGTTGCTAGCTGGACTGGTCTCCCATATCCCATACTCCACCCCATTTCCTTTAGCCTCTATTTTTTAATAGATCTTTTAAAATGTTCAATCATTTTTAAGACTATGGACACCCACGTCACTTTTTTGCACATATTGTCATACTTAAAGTGCAACTATTGTTTGACAAATGCCGATGTCATTTTTTTTTCTAAGTCATTCTGTTGTTCTGAGTTTTTTTTTTATAAACCACAATAAATAGCGTGCCATGGACTTGTCACGGAGGTAAATACCATACCGTGAGCTTTTGATACTGTTACATCCCTACGTTTATGTGATAGAAATAAGGGAGAATTGCAGTGGATGAAGTCCACGTAGCTGAATGGAGAGTAACTGTACAAGTTGTTCTGAGTTGACATTCCAATACAATTTTTAAGTTTAACTTTAAAAAATGAATGTAGCCCAACAGAAATGAGTGAGTAAAACTGCGTTAATACAACTTATTTGTTATTGGGAAAACTTCATTCAATTGTGTGTTACCACTTCAAGCATTTTTTAAAATTTCTTCTATTTTTTCCAGTGTGGACCTGGCTTTATGGAAAAGTGTTTAGTGTGACTGAACAATAGACATGAGCTAAGGTTATGCATCTCTTCACTTATGCAGTATTAGCTAACATTTTATCATGACATTTATGAAATTATACTGTATATTTATGGTCTTAACACACTAAATTACTTAAGAAGTTACTTTTTAAGATTTCAACCATTTTTATGTTTGCAAAAACTAAAGTTCTGGCCTGTGCTTTCATAATAACATGTATAAAGACTAGTTCATGAAGTTTGACCTCAGATACCACCAATATCAGCATCATTACTGAGTGTTACTGTCATTAACACTGTCAGATAAAACTCTATGTTGCCAGTGTTCACAGTTTAATAAGCGGTGTATAAACCACAGCAGCAACCCAGTAAATCACACAAACCGCTATTTAAGTAATTCAGTTCTTTTCTTTAATAATTGACAGACTCACAAGAATATATCTGTGCTCCCTTGGCCCTCTCCTCCCAGGTTCCTTTGTTGCCTAGCTTCAGATCCTCTGAATATGAGGCAATAAGGAGACCTTTCAAAGAGTTTTATGTTCTCAGCCATGTGTCTCCCAAGGGCCAAATATTTAATGTATGTTTCCTGAGGTTGTATGTTGAAACCCTGCACCTACATCTAACAGCATGCTGCTGCTGTTTCTTTACACCTATGATCTATATTAATGAGTTCAGACACTGATAAATCCACAGTGGATGCATTTGAGTTTTTTTTAAAACACACTTAAAAGGTCCATCTTCCTTACTTTGTTTTACTTAGAACTGCTCTTTACCAATCGCATGGAGTTTGAAGGAACAAAGCAGCCAGGGATCAGTATCACCCTGAGAAAAAAAACCCCATCAAAATTGGTGCACAAAAAGGTGGAGATAATAGGCTCATATGCCTGCATAGGTCAGCCTTAACTGCACCAAACAAAGTGGATTTTTCAGCATGAAACAACTGGGAAACCTGGCCCCTACCATAATGCATTAAACAGCAAATTTTCCATCCAATCAAATGAACTAAAAATGCTTTATACAGCAATTGTCTTGCAAAATCTGATCTGATTTATCAGTATGGACATGTGTGAAGATTTGAGAACTCAAGCACAGCCTTTCTCAAGACATCCTGTGTCTGTAGTGTGGCTTTGAAGATCATGGTTTTGGTAAAATGGCCTCTTACTTGAATGTTAGGGGGTGTTTATATCTGTGTTATATCCAGCCATCCATCCATTCAGCCCTCCTCTCTCTGAAGACTTTCTGTCTCTATTTACAACATCACACAATTTCCTCTTTTGTTCCCCATAGACAAGAGACATAATTCAAAGAGCCACAAGCGCTGTTTGTCCCTGGAACATAAAGTTTTTATTTGCCGTTTTCTGGGATGACTGATGCTGTCTGTTTTTCTTGGGAGGACAGTCTTCCTCTTATTGTTTGGCCCTTCCCTGTCCAGTAAACGCTAACACTTATACTATAAAAATCAGACTCTCTGTGCTCACATAATATGATCCATATCTTCAGAACAGCCAAATAACCTGACCTTAAGATTAGAATGTTTCATCAATACACGCCCCTAGTCTTTAATAAAGGATTTGTGTTTTCTTGTAATCTCCAACCAGAGATACTAAAAAGCCCCTGACATTACAGGGATTAATTTATTGTGACATCTAAACTGTTTTTCATGTCTTAGTGGAGTTATCTTTTTAAAACTTGTACAGAGGCAGGGATGACCAGAAATGTAAAATGGAAATGTTAATCTCCAGCAATGATAGTCGTTCACATTTATCTGGATAAATGCCCAAGCATTAAAAACTGACAGCTTGTCTGCTCAGAGGACACAGCTTCAGAGTGACATTAGCAAGGAAGCTGCTGCTTCTTACTCCTTAAACAGGCACAAAAGTAAATGGCAGTCATCTGTGTTTCAGCAATTATATGTGCTTAAGATTGTACAAGACTTGTAGACAGCTGGGTTGCATAAAATGGGAGAAAAAAACAAAAAAGAAACGAACAAAAAACATTTTTACCATCTCAAGGGCATAGACCTGTCAGCCTGGCTAAATGATTTTAGGCCTGATTCTGGGCCTGGTTTGCCCCCCTTATACTCAGCAGGGCTGTATGGCCCAATTCAAGGTTTGTCAGCACCCCCCCCAAGCCATTTTTTTCCACTTTTAACTCGTTTTTGCCCCTATTTAACTGCTTTTCATCTTTTACTACCCATTTTTGTCACATTTCCTTTTCTTAACCAATGTTTGCTGGTACTTCAGATGCCCATGTTCACCTTTTTGCTACTTTTAACGATTTTCATCACCTTATAACCACTTTTCACCATTCTTTAATACAGTTTTACCACTTTCAACCCAGTTTTGAGATTTTTTAACCACTTTTTACCATTTTTACCATCCATTTTTGCAACTTTTGATACATTTGCTATTTCTCAACCACTTTCACCATTTTCTCCCTCGTTTATGCAATTTTTAACCACTTCTCACTGTTCTAACCACCCATTTTGGCCTATTTTAAAGGGGACATATTATGCAAAAATCACTTTTTCAGGCTCTTCTAACAAAAATTTGTGCCCCTGGCCTGTCCACTGAAGTGTCCTTAAGTACCAGAACACCCCACCCCCACCTTTCAGAAAACTTGTGCTGATCTTGGCTTTATGACAGAGTAGCTAGACGGAAGCATCTGATCTTTGCAAAACCCATGAAAGCCCACTTGACGTTTGTAAAAAAAAAAAAAAAAAGAAAAAAAAAAACAACTGAAGGGCTCCCAGACTGTCTGATGAAACCAAGATTGAACCGTGTGGCCACATTGTGTATGGAGGAAACCAGGCACTGCTTTACCTTCACAATACCACCCCAGCAGTGAAGCATGGTGAGGGCAGCATCATGCTGTGGGGGTGCTGTTCAGCATCAGGAACTGGGAGACTGGTCAGGGTTGAAGGAAAGCTGAAGGGAACAAAATGCAAGTTTTCACTTACTTTCATCCATTATCTTGACCACTTATCCTAACCAGGGCTTTGGGGGTCTTGAGCTGACCCCATCTCTTTGGGGTATTCCCGGGACTATCAGCTACTGGCAGGGCCAGTTTGGAGGCCCCAGGCAAAGACCAATATGAGACCCCTCTCCATTCAGCGAAAAGTAATCAAACAGAGTAGGGGAGACTGGGGACAGTTGCAACACTTTTTACATTACTCTCAGTTACTCAGAGACTATTCGACTAGGCACACCAAATCTTTACATATTAAACTTACATGTGTCTGCTAATTACCCATACCATTTAAAGATAGCTACATATGGCATATCAGTCACAATATTTATTTGACTAGAGGAATTCAGATGTTGCAACTGGCCCCAAACCTATTTAATAACCTTTTTTTGTGTGTGTGTGTAAAACATAGGCCTACCTTGAGTCAATATACCGATGTTACTGAAGCTATAGAAACTCAGTATTTCAGTGTGGGACAAAAAGAATGGAATAACTTGCAATACAAAAAAAAATTATGTTTTTAGTGAACAAAATTCAAATTTTAGTGAACAAAACTCAAATTATTTTAAAACTCTACATGACAACAAATATATTGACTTTTCTCCTGTTTTCACAGGAAAATTTGTGTGGCTGGTTTGTCCCATAGCACAACAGATACAACAATAATTGCTCATTTTTGCTCAACAAGTTATTTTGGGAATTATTCTGTTTATCATTAGCATAAGTTTCTCATTCTCTTATAATATGATTGCCCGTTCTGTTCATCATGAGTAATTAAATATATTAATTGTGCCTATTTTGAACCAAAAATCTTCAAAAATACTGTTTGTGTGGTCTGTTTTGATATGACTAGCCTAAATAGTATGGGGACTGTTGCAGCCATCCCCATGATATCAGTCATGACAAAACATCATGTGCTAGCTAGCCACACTGACATTGACACATGCTAACCATGTCATTGAATAGTTGACAAAACAATGACTCAAACTAGGTTGGATGGAAGTTTGGATTAATTCATACAAAAGATCAGGACAATATGACAAAAATACAGCTCGTGAAAAAAGCTACTTTCACACCCCAAAACAACTTTGTCTTGATACAAGCAGGACCAGATGCTCAATATATGGCCTCTCCCTTCTTGGTGGTGCAGTGTGAGTGTCATCTGATTGGAGAAATAAGACTTGTTGCAGCCGTCCCTTGTTGCAACTGTCCCCAGTCTCCCCTATATAAAATATTTGTGGTGTCTTTGTGTCTGTCTACAAAGCAAGAGAATGACAAAAGATACCACATTCTGAAATATAAATACTTAAACATTTAGCAGTACTTGGAGTTCTGAGACAAGTTTCATAACTCAAACCTACCTCGTCTAAATATTTCAACATGTCTCTAGGCCATCTGATGAAAATGGAAATGTATGCTAATTATTGGCGCAAAATCAGTTCTTCTACAAAGCATGTTGTAAATTTATTTTATTCCTTTTACCACACTGTAATCCATTAACTATATGTAGACATCTACCATTAAGGCATCACTGTAACTAATTTGCTTGCTGTGAAGACATTTGGGGTTTGGACATGCTATTTGGACCAGTGGTCTTCCCCAGGGTCTTTTTTGGATAATAAACATCTACTTTTTTTCTTTTTGGCCCCCTACTCTAAACATACACCTTATATCTGATGCAAATCAAGAATTATGAGGCCACCTGGAGCAAGAAGCCTCAGGCAGCTGCCTACTTTTGCCTATACATTCAATTTAAAGTCACCAGTTAACCTTATGAGCATGTTTTTGGTCTTCGGGCAGAAGAAGGAAAAACCCATAGGGAATCCACAAAGGGAGAACATGCAAACAGGAGCAGTGCTAACCACTTCCTTCATGCTACATAGTACTTGATGTGTTTTGTGCTTCCCAGAGTTTAGGGGGAAATTTTATACAATAGTTCTAATTATGTAACAGAATGAGATGATTCTGAATGCAGTGTTGGCTGTGTCAATAATTATTCTGCAAAGGCGTTTTCATATCCAACTGAGTGGATCAACTTCATTTATACAAAGCCAAATCTGTTATAAATTGTCCAGGGAGCACTGACAGTGTTTTATTGCACAGTGTTGAAGGTCTAGACTCACTTTTTTCTTTCTTTCAAGCTTTTTGATTAAAGACTTCTAAATGTGCAAAAATGCTGTGAATAAACAACAAATTCCAGCTAGCATAACTCCACATTCCACATTCTCATCATTTAGTTCCTCATATTTGTGCAAAGCCCAAACACTCATGCACATGCACTGTGAGCTATCCCTCTTGGAACTGCTTGCAGTGCTTAATTTATAGTCCCACGATAAACATTTATATGACCGTCCTCCTTAACTAAATTCAAAGGCCTTGATGTTTAACAGCACTATTGTGTTTGCTCCCAATCTGTAAGCGCTGAGCACCCAGGCAGAGCTCTCCATTGTAATATTCAGCATAACTGCTGCACTCTGTCCTGATTTATGAGGAGCAGTTAAATTCATCCATGTCAAGTTACGCACGCTGCGCTGTAAAACCAACCGATCTTATCCCCGGCTTTTTATCAGAGCACAACAGTTCATTCATTAAAGAGGAAGAATTATGAGATCAGATGCATTTCAAATGAGTTTCCCCCACACTTTTATTGAAGTGGTTTGACCCAAGAATTTACGGCAACATGTACTTTTTTTTTTTTTTTAAAGAAGCAGAAGGTCTGCAGGGATGTATAGAGATTTAAACTAAGCTCTACATAATCTGCACCTACATCCAAATCACTTAGTGTCTACCTCAAGGAGATTTTCACTGAACTCACTGTGAATGTGCGCTTTTATGTTTGTGTGTCAGGGCATCTGTTTAAGAAGGAATTCAAGCTCAGTTAAAGCCATGCAAAGAGAAAAGAGGGACTATATCCACATTGGTAACATGTAAATGTCATTTTAGCAAACACAATGCGTCAGATATTTCCTCTTTTTCTGACTATAGGGAAATGCAAACATTTTTATTTACTCTAACTTAGTCCAGAAAGCTTTATTTATGTTACACTGTTCTTTTCTGCTGTAATTTCATGATTAATTCATGTTTGGTGTATTGTGTAAATCCCCCTTTAAAAGATGTACTGTGACACCCACCAACTTACATAAGCTCTAAAGGTTTGTTAGCTTTTAAATCAGATCTGTTGCTATTTACTTTGTATCTGCTGCTCTCAATTTCCCCTCCATTCAGCAGATTTAAACCTCTGCTAGTTTATCAAACCTTTTACCTGCAGTTTCACTGAAGTCTATGTCCACATCATTCAGTCTCGCCACTGCTTTGCTTTATACTACACAGGAATAAAAAGAGTTCACCTCCTAGCATATTTTATTCTTTTATTGATTTTATTAATCAATAATGGGCGATTCATTTTGTGTTTTTTGAACAAAAAGAAAAATCACAAGAAAAATGGACAAGAAAACCTCTTTGATGAAGCCCATCTTCGATACCAATCAAACAAAAACGTGAAAAGTAAATATGTGACTGCGTAAATATTCAACAGAGGTCCAGCCAGTTGGTGCTAGTGGTCTAACAGTGAAATGGGGACCACCTGAGTGAAGTGAATGTCTTTCAAGTGATTACAGTATAAAGACAACCTTGTCTGGAAGGTCCAGTCACTGGTTAATCAGTGTTTCTGGCTACCATTACACCATGAAGACAAAAGAACACTCCAAGACACTGAACATCCTCAAAGCCTAGATCAGGCCATCCTCACGAGCTGAGTTTCTGTACAAGAAGGGGACTAGTGAGAAAGGCCAACAAGACACCTATGACAACTCTGAAAGAGTTACAAGCTTCAGCAGCTGAGATGGGAGAGACTCTGCGTACAACTGTTGCCTGGGTTCTTCACCAGTCAAAGCTTTATGAGAGAGTGGCAAAAAAAATAAATTCATTCTCAACTAGAGTGTGCATGCAGTTAGGTCGTGCCAGGTTAACCCCTAGTGAACGCCAAAGGCGTTTTAGTCTGAGGTTATGCATTTATTGTGGTCAGGCGGGCCATTTTCTTGCCAGTTGTCCCCAGACGCCAAAAGAGAGGGCTCACCCGTGAACGAGGGCACTCGTGTGAGCCAGACCTCCTCTTCCTCTAGCCCTCCCCTGCGCATAGCTGTTCCCTCCAGTGTCCTCTGGGGGCGCGATTCCGTCCCCATACAAGCACTAGTTGATTAAGGAGCAGATGATAATTTCATTCAGGACAGCCTAGTTCAACAGCTCCAACTCCCCTTAGAACCCTTGTCTGCTCCCAAGAACGTCACCGCCTTAGACGGCCGACTCATTGCTAGAGTTACCCACCGGCCTGTCCCCATAACCCTCATTATCTCCGGTAATCACCGTGAAAACATCCAACTTTT
This sequence comes from Cheilinus undulatus, assembly GCF_018320785.1. NCBI lineage: Eukaryota > Metazoa > Chordata > Actinopteri > Labriformes > Labridae > Cheilinus > Cheilinus undulatus. The sequence goes on from NC_054874.1 coordinate 37,390,179, forward strand.
TGTTATCCCTTCTCCTCATGCTCCCATTGTTTTAGGTCTCCCCTGGCTTCAGTTACATAACCCTCAAATCAATTGGAAAACCACTACCATTACCAACTGGAGCGTCCATTGTCACTCCCACTGCCTCCGTTCTGCTATCCCCTCAGTTAGTCGCCCCCCTGTCGCTCCTGTTCCCCCCGATCTGTCCAATGTTCCTCCTGAGTACCATGACTTAGCGCAGGTGTTTAGCAAGGAGTTAGCCGTCTCTCTTCCTCCGCATCGTCCTTACGACTGCGCGATCGATTTGCTCCCCGGTGCACCCCTGCCTAGTAGTCGCCTCTATAATCTCTCTGCCCCTGAGAAGTCGGCCATGGAGACTTATATTCATGATTCTCTGGCTACAGGTCTCATTCGCCCCTCCTCGTCCCGACTCAGGGCTGGATTCTTTTTTGTTAAAAAGAAGGACTCCACTCTTCGTCCTTGTATTGACTTCAGAGGCCTTAATGACATCACCGTCAAAAATAAATACTCTCTCCCTTTGATCGACCCCTCCTTTGAGCCTCTCTGCTCCGCCCAAGTGTTCTCTAAACTAGATCTGAGAAACGCGTACCACCTCATCAGGATTAAGGAGGGGGACGAATGGAAAACTGCCTTTAAGACCCCCATCGGCCACTTCGAGTATCTTGTCATGCCTTTTGGACTCACTAACGCCCCCGCAGTTTTTCAGGCTCTTATTAATGATGTGCTCAGGGACATGTTAAACCGGTTCGTGTTTGTCTATTTAGACGATATCCTGATTTTCTCGCGTTCTCTCCAGGAGCACCAACAACATGTCAGGCTAGTACTCCAGAGACTACTAGAGAATAAGTTATTTGTCAAGCCTGAGAAATGTGAATTTCACACCCCTTCAGTGAGCTTTCTAGGGTTCATCATCACCCAAGGACAGTTACAGCCTGACCCAGCTAAGATCAGAGCGGTTACTGAGTGGCCCATCCCTAGCAACCGCAAAGAACTCCAGAGATTCCTAGGGTTTGCTAATTTTTATAGGAGATTCATTAGGGATTATAGTAGGGTGGCTGCTCCCCTCACTAGACTCACCTCCTCCAGCTCCCCCTATCGGTGGTCCCCTGAGGCTGCTGAGGCTTTCTCCCGCCTTAAGACTCTGTTCACCTCAGCCCCCGTCCTGAAACACCCTGACTCATCCCTCCAGTTTGTGGTTGAGGTGGACGCCTCTGAGACCGGAGCTGGGGCGGTGCTTTCTCAAAGAGACCCTAAAACCCAGAAACTTCACCCGTGTGCCTTCTTTTCTCGCCGACTGTCCCCTTCTGAGAGAAACTATGACGTTGGAAATAGAGAGTTGCTGGCTGTGGTGTGGGCACTTCAGGAGTGGAGGCACTGGCTGGAGGGCACGCTACACCCGTTCATCATTTGGACGGACCATAAGAACCTCGCCTACCTGCGCACGGCGTGCAGGCTGAACCCTCGTCAGGCTCGGTGGGCCCTTTTCCTCAGCCGCTTCCACTTCACCCTCTCCTACAGACCAGGATCCCGGAACACGAAACCGGATGCCCTTTCTCGTGTGGACTCTCCCTCTCGTGAGGACATCGAGCACGACTTCATTCTTCCCCCGTCCTGCATAGTAGGAGCCGCCACCTGGGACATCATACAGACGGTTAAGGAAGCCCAGAGACTCCAGCCGGATCCCGGTACCGGACCCCCAGAGCGCCTCTTCGTTCCTGACTCGGCTCGCTCTCCAGTGCTCCAATGGGCCCACACCTCCAAACTTACATGCCACCCAGGTTTTCAGAGAACCCTCAGTTTCCTCCAGCAAAGCTTCTGGTGGCCTGGTATGACGAAGGACACCCGTGAGTTCGTGGCTGCTTGCTCCATCTGTGCCCGAGGAAAATCTTCCCATCAACCCCCAGCTGGTTTGCTGTGCCCCCTTTCCACTCCTGGTCGTCCTTGGTCCCACATCGCCTTGGATTTCGTCACCGGTCTACCGCCCTCGGATGGGAACACTGTCATCCTCACTGTTGTGGATCGGTTCTCCAAGGGCGTACACTACATCCCACTCCCCAAGCTCCCTTCTGCCCTGGAGACCGCTCACCTTCTCGTCCTTCATGTCTTCAGACTTCATGGCATTCCCTGTGACATTGTTTCGGACCGCGGACCACAGTTTGTTTCTCGTGTGTGGAAGGAGTTCTGCAGTGAGCTGGGTGCCACGGTCAGTCTTTCGTCTGGTTACCACCCGCAGAGCAACGGCCAGTCGGAGAGAGCCAATCAGAGCCTTGAAGCTGCTCTTCGTTGTGTTGCTGCTCATCACCCCACCTCCTGGAGCTCTCACCTACCCTGGATTGAATATGCTCACAACTCCCTCACCTGCTCTGCTACCGGCATGTCTCCATTCATGTGTTGCCTAGGTTACCAGCCCCCCCTGTTTCCTGAACAAGAGGTCTCCGTGTCCCTACCATCAGTGCAGCAGCATCTTCAACGCGTCAGAGAGGTGTGGCGGACAGCCAAGGCGGCACTCTCACGCACTACGGAGCATAACCGAAGACTGGCTGACGTACACCGCACGTCTGCCCCCGAATACCATCCGGGCCAGAAGGTTTGGCTCTCATCTAAGGACCTACCCCTGCAGACCGAATGTCTCCAAGATCCTGGATGTTCGACCACGAGGCCGGGGCTACCAATTCCTGGTGGACTGGGAGGGGTATGGTCCGGAGGAACGTTCCTGGATCTCCAGGAGACTGATTTTGGACGACAGCTTATTACGAGATTTCTACAGGGACCACCCGGACAAGCCTGGTAGGACGCCAGGAGGCGTCCGTTGAGAGGGGGGTACTGTGGTGTTTATTGTCGCTGTGTTATCTTATTTTGGTTAGCTTCCAGTTCCGGAGGCTGTTTCTGGCTGTTAACTTTCTTTGCTTTCCCTGAGGCATTCACCCCCCCCCCCGGTGCTGTGGAGAGTGCACACCTGCAGCGAATCACTCATTAAGGATCACTATTTAGGACCTGCTGCAGCTCTCTTCAGCGCCTGAGTCTCGCCAACCTTACCTCACGGTAAACGTCAGCTCCAGGCTCCTTCTCTCGTGATCTCCCAGAGAAGTTTCCAGTGCTCTTTTTGAGAACCTTCTGAGTAATCTCCAGTGCTTGTGTTTTGATTCCTGTTGTTAACGTGCCTCTCCCTCTTCTTTCCAGTGCCTCCCACCCTGATCACCGCAGCCAGCTCCAGCACACTCTCACTATCCCTTGGACTCCTGAGATCCCCCCTCCCTTCTTCACTTACCTGCACAATAAATCTGTTAAATCTGCTCCATCGTCTCCGCATCCTGAGTCCTACCATTACACCCACACAACATAGAGTTCACCAAAAGACATGTGGGAGACTCCATGGTCAAGTTATGATCTGATGACAATAACCCAAAGTATCCAGCAAAGCTACAGAGAAATGGTTTCAAGACAAGACGGTGAATGTTCTGGATTGACTGAGTCAAAGCCAAGACCTCAATCCAAGAATGAATTTGTCGCTGGACTTGAAAAGTGGTGTTAACACCTGACCCTGGAGTGAAGATTCTGTATCCAGATGTGCAATCCTGATTGAGACCTATCCACACAGACTTAGTGCTGTGATTTCAGCCAGAGGTGCATCTACTAAATATTGACTTGAAGGGGGTGAATATTTACGCATCACTTATTTTTCCTTACATATTTTTGTTTTATTGACATTACTTTGTAAAAATCAGTTTTCACTTTGACATTAAGGATGTTCTTTTGTCAAAAAAAGTACAATTGTATTGACCATGATTGATTTATAAAATGGATAAAAGGATTAAACATCCAAGGGGGCAAATACTTTTCATACACACTGTACACCCTCACCCAACCAACCTAGCAGGAATAAAGAGGACAGCGTACAAAAGGATGTTAGTTTGCTATGATCAGCAGTCTCTACATTATGCTTTACTTGACCATATGCTCTGACCGTTCCCATGTCTGACTTCCTGTTTTGGTTGATCTGCTCTGTTCAGGTTGACATGTGTTGGCTGTGGCTCAGTCAGAAATAGACTTGGTTCACTTATTAAGCAAAGAAGAGTGAACGAAACAAAAAGATTGACTAGAGAGGCCAAAATTAGCTCTGTCAAGTGTGGTGCAGATGAAGCACTGTGCAGACAAATGTGGATAAGATGTAGACTTTTAAAAAGGCAACAACATAGGAGTCATTGTACATCAGGGGTTTCAGACATTAGAAGAAATGACAAAAGTGTCAGTCTTGATGCTCATGCTCCTTTGCTCTAGTAGGTCCCATTTTAACCTGATGTCTGTTTCATAACCAGCTAAGAAAAAACCCTCACAGACTTTAGCACCATGTTTTCATTACCTTTGCACTGGACGAATATGTAACCAGGGTGGCGATGTCTTTAACAATGAGTCACCAATTAGCTGTCTTCAACCTTCTTTTTCTCATTATATTTCCAAAGAGATAAAAAGATCATGTAAGAGTAAAAAAGCCTTTGTAAAATTAAGATTAAGATATCATTTATTAATCCCTCAAAGGGAGATCAGTTTTTACACTCTATTATTGAACGTTCTTCACACACGGGCTGAAATACAAGCACATGCATCAGAGAGAAGCCAAGGTGAGGGGCTGATGCCCACATAGGAGCACTGCCTGAGCAATTAAGGGATTGTGGCCCTGCTACAAGGCATTGCAGCATTACTCAGGAAGTAAACTGGCACCCTGCACAGCTTACAGACCAATTTTCAGGCTTGGTCCATTATAGGCAACCCTCTGATTCCCAACACAAGTTTTTGCAGACTGATCTACCACCGCCCCAAAATCAGGGAAGTTTGCTGTTTAAATGCAATTCAATCAGGAGTAAATTGATCAAAGACAGATATTTATTTCACACAGATGTAATAATGAATCTTTTTAGGTTGAATTATCCTCCTGGCAGTGGAGGTGCTGATGTTGTCTGAGGTTGGTGGGAAAGTAAAGGGATCAAACTGCAAAGATGTAGCAGTGATAGGAAGTTGAAAGGTCACAAGCAACAAAGTCATGAATGAACTGGTGAAGGAGAAAGCCATATTTGGAGAAGAGAGCCGCAATATGATAGGCCTATGATGAGAGAGTGGCGCAGGGTTAAGATATGAACACAAACACACTGATACCATGGTCTGCAAACCAGTTTCTGAAAGTGTTGGCTTCTCTGTGGACAGGTCCCAAGTCCCAAAGTAAATCAGCATCTCCATAAAGCTTCTCAACAGATGGATGCATGAAGTGCTCTAAAATCTCCTGATACACAGGAAATCAGGGGAGTAATTTTTCCAGAGTTTAAAAATATTTTCCTCCAAAATAGTAAAATGTACTCTTTTGAGTGTATTTATTACCAGCCATCACCAGAGTTGGAGTAAAAACACATATGAAATTCTGTTGGAGTAAAACTTTAACTCAAGTTTTAATTCTGCTGCCATCATCACAGCTGCAACTCGTTAGGTGTCCCATCAAGACCTCCTCACCTGCTGATGAATCTTCAGTCACCAGTGTACTACAGCTTCAGGTAACCTTTTTTTTTTTTTTTTTTTTGCCTTGTCTAACTCCATTTGGCCCTCTATTTTTGCAGCATCTCCATCTCTGCCAATGCTTCTGCCAACCAGCCAGTACTCTAGAGCATCATTATTTGCATGATTGTTGTCAGATAAACCTTACAACCTCATCTCTCGCCCTGATCCTGGGTTCTTGTCATATGTTCATCATAATTGTTTCTGTAATATTATAACACTTTGTCTAATGATGCTTAAGTGTGAGTTCAAGAAGAAAGACTGTTTCATTTCAGTTCACCCTTTCATTCATTAGTAACCACTCACTCACCTGTCGCCCCTTTTCCCACACCTGTTCCTGCTCTAGTAATCATCAATGGGCGTCTACTCACTTAAGCTTTGAGCCAATCCCTTTCAGCCACAACCTCTCTCAATCCAGTCATCCTGTAGCTGTTGTATTTTAAAATCTCTTCTCTTTCCTTCACAGTCATTTCGACGCGATCGCTGCAACCCTCCTCCTCCCCAGCCACCTCTATTGCATCTCATCGGTGTCCAGGTCAAGCTCCTCTGAAATCTACATCTCAGAAGTCTCTTCTCATCTTATCTTACTCCTTCCATCACCACCTCCAGTGTCTATGGGGGGGGGGGTATCCTATTCTTCTGTCCAGCTCCCTACCTCTTCAAGTTCATAAAGAGATCACGATGGAGAATATACACCAAAGACATTTCACAATTCCAAACATTGCCAGACTTGTAAAATGAATCATTGTTAAACTCGCACAAGCCTGTCCTGATTGAAATACCTATACATGTAGACAAAAATCCTCTTTTGTTGTTACACCATTTATACTTTTATACTATTTATACAAAAAGGCAGCAGGATTATCTAGAGGAAAATATACCTAATATAAAGAGGAACATCACTCTATTTACAGTAAGATACAACTCTACAGAAGCGTCACCCAATTCTATGTGGAGAAGAAATCGATCTATAATGAATAGGAAACATTTCAATAAGGAACATAAACAGCTCTGAAAGGACTCAATATAACACTGTAATGAGTAAAAACAGCTTGATAATGAGTAAACTGTGCTCTACATTACTCTCTATTTAGTATAATTGACAGAGTTGTTTTTATTTTGTTCGCCATAAAGTGCATAATCCTCATTAAGAGTTAAATAAGCATTTTAGAGTAAAAACAACTCTGAAAGCATCACTCTGCAAGCAGAGTGAATTTTACCCCAAATAGACTAGAACCAAATTTTATATTTTTTACAGTAAAACTTTAATTCAACCCTTGAGCAACTGTCCAGTTCTTTGTCTCCTTAGTTCAGGTGAGAAGCTGAAATCATTGTTTGTGGTACGAGATCAGTTTGAGACTCAGCACTCAGAAACACAACACATTTAGTCCATTTCTTGGACCCATATGTGTGTGATGGTTGATCCACTTACTCCAACCTCAGTCCACTCCTTCTGAAGCTCCCTTAAGTTCTTGAATCTGCTTTGTTTGACAATCCTCTGGGGGCTGAGCTCATCCCTGTTGCTTGTGCTCCTTTTCTTACCATGCTATTCCCTTCCAGTGGACTTTCTAAGAATATTCTTTGATACAGCCTCTGAAAACAGCCTGGCCCTTCACCAATGACCTTTAGTGGCTTACCCTCCTGGTTAGGGGTGTCCTCTGTCAGCAGTCTTCTTCATGATTGTAGTTGTGTGTACTTAACCAGAATGAGAGAAATACTGTACAAGAAACTGGATTTTTCAACAATATTCTTTTTAATAAAATCACAGGAAAACATGACATTTTTCACAATATTCTAATCTTTTTAGATGTTCAGGAAATGCAGAATCTCAGCATTTTCAATTTAATTCCTCTTGGAAAGAGTAGCCAAAACACTCAGTCTTTTCTATGAAAGAAAACTGAGTGATTCATACAAAATTCTATGTGCACATACTTTCATCTATTTTAATGTTTGTGTAATGGCACTTTTTTGTTCTCAGCTCTCAATAACAATGCTTTATTCATTTCCAAATCTCCCAGAAAAACCTTTATTTTGACACATCCCGTCTGTCTGAAGAGACTTTGAGTACTTTTCTACCTTACTGAACCATCTGTGTGCCAGAGATCATCTGACAGCTGTCACTTCTGCGCTTGTTTTACTGCTGTTTCAAGTGCAATCCAAGGCAGGATTTTACACCATCGTCAGTTCGTGAGCTAAAACTTTTCTTCTGCGTCATCGTCAGGTTTATTCACATACTTGAAATGTCAAACAGTTTTATCTTTTCCTTGTCAGTTCTGTCTTTGATCTGTTTTTCAATGTCAAACCTTTTCGGAGGTAATGATAACAATCTAACAAAAAGCAGATTTATCACCTTTTTATTATCTGCCAGAGACGCTGCAGGTCATCTGTACTGAATGAGTTCACACTGTGTGAATTAGAGGAAGAACTCCTGATAGTTTTGTTAGAAATGTGTTTCCTTAACAAGACAAATTTCTGTAAAAAGAAGATTTAAATGATTTCTATCCTCCTGTTCATGTTGGGATTAGTCATGCACTCAGGAAAGCAATGGAAAAAAGGCTGCCAAACAAATACATGAAACGGGTTCAGCTGTTGGATTTATTCGTAGGATGAAAAGTAGATCCAGGTATGTCAGAGATTAAAATGTTCTGATGCAACATCTGCTTCTACACTCATTACACATTCAATAATGCCTGCAGAGAGCATAGATGCACATTTTTCCCCTAGTGTAATAAAAGTGAAGCAATTATAACAGAGTTTTAGCTGAGCACTCTTCCTTGGATGTCACTACTGCTTTAATGAGAAAAAAAGAATACGGGTTGTGAGAAGAATACAGTAAATGGCTGTTTTACCTCAAACTGTGAAAGCTTTAAAATCCCGGAGCAGGCTTGCACATGTGGAGGTAGTACTATCTGTCACTCTGTTTATAACAGAAAGGAGGAAATATTTGCACACATTGTTCCAGTGAGAAAATATGACTTCTTAAGCTGCTCTATGTAACCAGGACTCCGACAAATACAGCCAATTTAGGAGTCCACAAAGCTACACATCTCCAAGGTGTCATTGCTAAATCTTGTTTAGTTTGGTATATCTGTTTACACTTACACAATCCCAGGGCTGGACTAGTAATCCGGCAGTTTTTCCTGGTGGGATGACACAATTTACGGCTGGTTGATTTATGTTTGATTATTTTTCTCTGCTGTTTATCACAAAGCAGAGGGCAGCAGCCTATTGGTTGTTTTTTTTTGTCTGTATAGTGACAGTTGACTGTCCTCCTTTCCCCAGAAGGGCCTTCATCATTGTGGTTTGGTGGAACGACCTATTAAATGGGACCCATGAATAGTGTGCTTGTATTGGTTTGCTGTGCTCAATCTGTAGTAAAGGGCTAAAAAGTGTCAGGGCTAAATTTCTTCCTAGTCCATACACATCTCACAGTGGAACTCTAAACGGGGGTCTCATGACTTGGGCGCCCCGTCCACATGCAGACAAATTCAAGAGTATGCACAAAAGTTTTAACCTTGCAAAGCAGATGGATTCGCCCATGTGTTTCCGTGTTTCTCACTGGAAAATCCATCTTGCAAAGCTCTCATCTGAACAGCTTGGGCCCGGTTTGAAAGTGACAGGACAAATCAGCGTTGAGGGGCAGTAAAGATGTGACAGACAGAACCATCATCCAGTCACCCTCCAAGTTATTTTTCAAATGCTCTGTCCTTTCCCAAATCGTGTCTATGGGAGGTAGTGTCAGCTTACGAAAGTTTTTTGTCACGTCGGCGTTTCATCCACATGGAAATGGCATGTCGGGAGGCTGTAAACGCTACTTTTTTGAAACTGGGTCAAATAGTGATCAGATCTGTAAACCAGTGTTAATTCCGTTGACTAAAACTATGACTAAAAATGTTCATCGACAGCCTTTTTTTTCCATGACAAAAACTGGGCTAAAACTGACAAAAATAGATCTGTAATGACTTAAACTGACAATAACTAAGTTTAGTTTTTGTCAAGATGACTAAAACTATACTAAAATGTGATGTGATGTATTGTTTGTCGGACATTCAAAACCCGTTTTATTTCTCCACTGTGGGTAAATCTGTCAAAAAACAATGCAGCTGTATCTATTCTGCCTCTCAGCTGCAGAGAGCAGGGACCCCAGGTTTGGCAGGGTGCAGAGAACACACTACCATGACTTGGTACAGGATTTAGGCAAGAAAATAAATGCTTGGACTAAAAGTAAAGACTAAAATGCAAGAACTTTTATTGACTAAAACTAGTCTAAAATGTTTTGAGTTTTCGCCAACTAAAACTAGACTAAAACTAAAAAGGACAGAAATGTCTTAAATGTGACTAAACTAAATTGCATCTCATTTAAAGACTAAAACTAAGACAAACCTTAAAAATAACTGCCAAAATTAACAGTGCTGTAAACGTTAACCATTTTGCCTCCGTGTGGGCAGCCAACAGCATCTTTCTTGAAATGATTACATCATACACAGCATAGCCCACTTTAGCTGCATGCGTGGATCAAACCAAAACATCAATGGCGGATTACATGGTTGGGTTCAAGCTGCAGAAGCTACTGAGCTTCTTATGGCTTTTACAGCAAAATTTGGTGGTCTTTTACCACCACCGCAAACAACAAATGGTCATGGAGAACCGTATACACAGATGTTCTTAGATCCACCACAAAACCTTCCAACAACTGGAAGGGCAACCAGGAGAAGGTTTTGGGCAGTTTTCCGTGGTCTTCTTCCTTCTTTTGGTGCATTTATGTGGCAGTGTTACACCGCCACTTACAGGCTTGGAATATATACTACAGCGTTTTCAGTCGTTTTCAGTGGTCTTAAAACTTTTTTAAAACGAAATGAAAATATATCATTTTTGTCTCCATGTGGACAAGGCCTTGATGTAAAAAGAACAATGTGGAAGACCCTGTTTACATTTTGCATTAAAGTTATCTTTTGGGCATCCAAACACTCACCAGCCACTTCATTAGGTACACCTGTTCAACTGCTTGTAAACACAAATAGCTAATTAGCCAATCACATTGCAGTAACTCTTTGCATTTAGGCATGTAGACGTGATCAAGACAACTTGCTGCCAAGCATCAGAATGGGTAAAAATGGGGATTTAAGTTAATTTGAACGTGGCATGGTTGTTGGTGCCATGGACTGGTCTCAGTGTTTCAGAAACGGCTGATCCACTGGGATTTTCACGCACAACCATCTCTAGGATTTACAGAGAATGGTCCAAAAAAGGGGAAACATCCAGTGAGCGACAGCTGTGTGGATGAAAATGCCTTGTTGATGTCAGAGGTCAGAGGAGAATGTGATGACTGGTTCAAGGTGATAGAAAGGCAACAGTAACTCAAATAACCACTCATTACAACCAAGGTATGTAGAATACCATCTCTGAAACGCACAAGTTGGACCTTAAAGCAGATGGGCTACAGCAGCAGAAGACCACATCGGGTGCCACTCCTGTTGGCTAAGAACAGGATTCAAATTGGACAATAGAAGACTGGAAAAGCGTTGTCTGGTCAGATAAGTCTTGATTTCAGCTGCAACATTCAAAAGGTAGGGTCAGAATTTGGTGTAAGCAACATGAAAGCATGGATCCATCCTGCCTTGTATCAACAGTTCAGGCTGGTGGTGGTGGAGGTGTAATGGTGTGGGGGATTTTTTTTTTTTTCTTTTTTTTTTTTGGCAGAGTTTGGGCCTCTTAGTACCAACAGAGATGTTCAAACAGAAAGCTTCTGCAGCAGCTGAAGTTTAGACTGTCATTTTTCAGCTTGTGGTCTTCAACAGGGCAATCCAACTCATTTCTATGTGGACGTGCATATCTGCAAAAACAAAGTAAATATAGCTCTCTAATTATCATTTTCCTTTTGCAGTAATTTCTCAGTCTGAAAACAGACAAACCCTCTATACTCTAGCTTTTTTTAAGTGGCGCTCGTGCAGACAGTCTGACTTGCTAACATGCACCGCAAAATGAAAACTGAGCCATGATGCTGCCAATAGGTAGCCAGCCCGCACTCACTCTGAAATGGTCATTACCACGACTAGGTATCCATGCAGGCACAAATTAGCTGCAAGCTGAAAGGCTGGTGATGCCTCTTTAACAGCTTTTCACCTCATGGTGCCATATGCATGCTTTTAAAGCACTGGTTCTCAACTGGTCAGGCATCAGGACCCCTTCCCACCTCCTTCTAAGAAATCGTGACCTAAATTTCAACCACACAAATCTATTTAATTAAAAATTGTATTGTTGAGACTTTATTGAACAAAAGATGATTTTACAAATTGGAAGGTCAAAATAAACATGTTTGAAAAGTGCTTGATTACAGAATGACGTGCATACCTTTTATTTTAACTCCATTTTTCCCCAAGATAACTGAATTGACTCATTATCTCGGGAAAACCAGCTTTGTCATCCTAAGAAAAGGAGATAAATAAGGTAAAATCTTGAGAAAATGACAGAAATTTACTCATTACAGGAAAACTATGTAGAAAAAGAAGTAGTGGTATGTCTGCTTAGTGTTTCTGTACATTGTAGACTTTTTGCACCCCCCTTATTTCCATGCACACCTTTGGGACCCAATGGAAACTGAAGCTGCAGAGCTTGCTAAACAATGCAATGACAAAGATATTTATAGATACTTATAGAACAAAATTTTTTTAATGTACATATACATATATAGTCTACGGTTGTGCACGGATGGCGGGGAACAATAGTCAACCCCCCTTTTCACTCTTTGCAGTGGATTCTCCTGATGATATCCAGCTGCGTTCTAAATCAGCATATTTGGACTTAAAAAAATAGAAGGAGGCTGGCAGTAGAAACTCAGCAGTGAAAAAAACTGGCAAAGTTTGTTCTCATCCCAGCTCAGCCCTAAAACTTTGTCAGTTTTTAAAGAGTTTTGTGCAAGTTTGAAAGCAGCTTGTTATACAGGCAGGGTTTTGCTAAATTTATTTCTAACTCTCTCTACTCATTAAACTTTGTGTCTTTTGCTGTTTACGCTCACATATACAATTAAGATAAAATGATACAAGACATGCACAAATGCCACATCTGTGCAGCTTATCTGAGAGTATTATATGCATGACATTCACTTTCTTGTTCTGACATCTTTTGAATCTTCTCAGGCTGAATTTCCCCGCGGACAGTGAGCAGCAGTGTGCAGTGTCATGTGAGCAGAACCCTAAAGAAGCGACTGCAGAGAGAGAAGGCCTCTTGTGTTGCCAGATCAGAGCTTAACTCTCCGGCATCCTGCCAGGACAGCTGCACCCGTTTGGAAGACTCACAGCCGCAGCCATGAGGTGCCTCAGAGGAGCTTCTGATGCATGGATATCTCCTGCCTAACCTGAGAGACGAAGCAGGAAGAGGCACAGATGGTCGCAGAGAGAGAGGAGACCGCTGCGGGGACGACAGGTAAGCCTTACAGTCACCAAGGGCACAGAACAAGCCTGGTGCTTTTCAGGTGCAGTGACTTCTAAATCCTGTCACGAAGCATCCGGCAGGATCATGCTGCTGGTGCTGCTTGTTTTTGGCTCCCCTTGTACAAATAGAAAGTATCCTGCATTATCACATGATAAGCAGAAAGCTTTTCTTGTGATAATGCATGCTTTCTTTCAACTTCCAGTCAGAAATTGACTCACAGCAGGAAACTAAAACAAATGAAGTTGAAAATATATTCATATTTACTGAGAAAAGTCAAGACCAGTAGAGGAAAAACAGTTTCATCAGGATAAGTTTCATAAACAAATTATCTGTTGAAAAATCAGCAACTTTTCAGTTTTAAAATCCATGTTGACATCCGTAGCATCTAAACCAATTTAAGAGGTAAGTTAAGGTAACATTATGCAATTGATGGCCTCCAAACATCACAATTAGGGGAAATGACTCCATCCGCTGTCCTACCAAAGTAAAAGCAAAGAGCCTTAAAATACATCTTATTAAATTGATATCAAATGCAGTTTTATGGCATTTTGGTCGACTAAACTAGACCCAAACTATTATGGGTAAAAATGGTTAAAGTGCCTTAAACTGATATGCAGTTTCATGCACTTCAGGGAATGTAGCTGCCAAAATAAACCTTGGCTTGCACAGCTCTGAGACTCACCTAATAAGGGTTACTGAACAAATCTCCACCAACCATAGTTAGTCTCCTTATTCCAAAAAAGGGGCCCATTAGTTGCCTGTAGAATTTTTCAATGCTTGATTATTTTAGAAAGATTTTTTAAAAGAAAAAAAAGTAATGATTGTTTGTCTCTTTAGTTTGAATTACTACAAAACACAGCAAATTTCTAAGAAGTAGAATACAATTATTTTGTGTAAGTTCGACCAAAGCTGGCCATTTTCAAAAGATTTATTTTTGGGCTGTTTTTATGCCTTTATTGGAGAGGGAGGACAGGGGTTAATGTGAGAACCTGGGAGAAAGAGAGTGATAATGACATGCAGGAATGGAACCACAGACAAGATCTGAACCCACCTGCTTCAAGGACAGCAGTCTCCTTACATGAGCACGCAGACATCACCACAAGGCGACTGGCTTGAACTGGAATTATTAAATGCATGTAAACTAGGGTTGTCAGCATTAGCACATTAATCACTATGTAAATAGTGACCGTAATTATTGCATAAATGTTTGAATAGCATTAATCCTTTGCTTTATTGTTCCTCACAGTACACTTTGGTTAAGCCACAGCTACTTAAAATACCAAAGTGCCTTAATGTCTTATTTCACTTTAATACAAAGTCACAGACAGCTCAGTGGACAGTTTAGAAGTCATCTGCCCCTAGTGTTATCAAGCTTTTCACCATTCATTGTCGATATGTTCATGCAATTGTCTTCATTCCACCTGATGTTCCTTATGTCCTTTCAAAATAAAAGCAGGTCTGCATCCAAACAGAGGGTCAATTAACCTTAGCTAAAGGATAATTCACAAAAATACAAAATGAAACAGAATCTGTTTTATACTAAAAAGTGGATTTTCAAAACCTGAAAACAGAAATCCTGAGATTAAATGCAATTTAAAATTTAAATTTTCATGTGAGTCAAACTAAAGTTGGACTTCATCAAATTTTATAAAATCAGACTAACACACCTAGATAATGTAGCTGTGGGTCAACTGGATGTGTTCACCTCAGTCAGACCCATACTGGTCTGGACATTCCTGTGTTGGACTTTGATCCAGAAGACTAACAGCATGAATGCTGAGGGAAAACCTGGGAGGAAACCATGAAGAAGCTATCAACACTGCATAGAATACATAGGAAAGTTTAGAAACTTCACACTTATAATCTGCAGCTGAGGAATGCAAGGCAGTCTTTCTTGTCAGACATGATCACCAGAAACAAAAATAATACTCGAGTGTTGTTTTCTAGTGTTGAGAGATTAACAAACCCCCCTGTGTCAATAGCACCTGAACTTCACTCAGCTAGGGCCTGCAATGACTTTGCTTCTTTCTTTAGAGAGAAAGTTCAGAATATCAGACTGGCAGTGAGTCCATCCACACCAGGTTCAGGATCTGTGCTATATGCATCTAAAAAAACAACTTAAACAACATGACACAGTTTAATACAATCAATGACAAAATTCTTGAGGAAATTTTACACCAACTGAGCTCCTCCTACTGCTGTCTGGATGTTTTACCCACAGATTTTTTCAAAAAGGTTTCACATGTCATAACATCAGATCTGTTACAGACTGTAAACATGTCTCTAATCTTAGGAGTCTTCCCACAGACCCTGAAAACAGCTGTTATTAAGCCGCTCTTAAAAAAGAACAATTTAGAGAAGACCTTAATGAATAACTACAGGCCAATATCAAATCTTCCTTTTATAAGTAAAATTATTGAAAAGGCCGTGTTTCAACAGCTACATTATTTTCTAACAGTGAACAACTGCTTTAATGTCTTCCAGTCAGGTTTTAGACCACATCACAGCACTGAGACTGCTCTGGTCAAGGTGTTTAATGACATTCGCTTAAACACAGATCATGGCAGAACTTCAGTCTTAGTGTTATTCGACCTCAGTGCTGCATTCGCTTAAACACAGTCGACCATAATATATTACTTGACCGACTGGAAAATTCGGTGGGACTGTCTGGAACAGTTCTTGATTGGTTTGCATCCTACTCAAAGGGTAGGGATTATTTTTTGTCAATAGGTAACTTTAAATCTGAGCAGACCAAAATGACATGTGGAGTCCCCCAAGGCTCCATCCTGGGGCCTCTTCTGTTTAATATCTACATGCTTCCACTTGCTCAGATCATAGAAAACAACAAAATAAATTACCATAACTATGCAGATGACACACAGCTCTACATTTCAATGTCCCCAGGTGACCATAGCCCCTTACAAGCACTGGGTAAATGCATGGAACAAATTACTGAGTGGATGTGCCATAATTTTCTCCAGTTAAACAAAGAAAAAACTGAGGTAGTTGTTTTTGGACCCAAGGAGGAATCTCTAAAAATCAGCATTCAGCTCCAGTCACTTCAGTTAAAAACCTCAGACTAGGCCAGAAATCTGGGCATTGTCATGGATTCAGACCTAAATTTCAAAAACCAAATAAAAATAATTACAGAGTCAGCATATTATCACCTCAAGAATATTTCTAGGATTAAAGGACTAATGTCACAGCAGGACCTTGAAAAATTGGTCCATGCACTTATCTTCAGTCGAGTTGACTACTGTAACAGTATCTTCACTGGTCTGCCTAAAAAGTCCATCAGACAGCTGCAGCTGATCCAGAACGCTGCTGCTCGAGTCCTCACTAAGACCAAGAGAGTGGACCTTATCACTCCTGTTCTGCGGTCTCTACACTGGCTCCCTGTTTCTCAGAGAATAGACTTTAAGATCCTCCTGTTAGCTTATAAAGCACTGTATGGTTTAGGCCCAAAATACATCAGAGACCTTCTAGTCCAGTATGAACCAGCCAGACTGCTCAGGTCATCTGGTGCAGGTCTGCTCTGTGTCCCTAAAGTCAGAACCAAACATGGAGAATCAGCGTTCAGTTACTATGCTCCATATATCTGGAACAAAATCCCAGAAAACATCAGGTCTGCTGAGAGTTTGAGTTCTTTTAAATCAAGGTTGAAGACACACCTGTTCACTGCTGCCTTTGACTAAAAAAAACATTTTACTTTTCAAATTTTCCATTTTTGCTTGAACTCTGCACTGTAGCTTTTACTTTACTATCTGTTTTTATCTTTATTGTTCTTTTTTTTTACTTTTTATGTGTGTTTTTATCTTTTTTTGGATTTTATCTGCTGTTTTACATATAAAGTTCAGACAAATAACACTAGGGATGTGTCTATCTTGTGTGGGTCTTATTTGCAGTTTTTAATCACCTTTTACATGCTTCGTTTAAAATGTTTTCACTGTGTTTCTTTTTTCCTTTGTCAATGTATTTTAATGAACTGTGTGAAGCACTTTGAATTGCCTTGTTGCTGAAATGTGCTATACAAATAAACTTGCCTTGCCTAGGAAATAAGCAGAGGTGTAAACATGCCCATGTTACCACCATTCATCATACTATCAGTTTGCTAGTAAATGAACTCTGAGTCAGGACTATATATCCACTAAAATTCCCTAAGTGAGCTTTACCCATAGCTCTGTGTGTAAACGTACCAACTCTCCCTAGGAACATCCCTTTTAAACGCGCTACTATACAAAGTTAAAGAAACAGTTTATGTTCATCAAACATAAACTGTGACCAAATGAGCTTTAAGTGACTAAATTCTCTCATTGATGGATCACCTGCTAAAAATTCTTACTCAAATAAGCAGGTATACACCACTTTCTACTGAGAATCCTGGAGTTTTTTTTAAAAGAAACTTCTGGTATTTTTGTAATCTGGCTGAAATCAGAGCTGGATTTATCAGTCTGATGGCCTCAGGCAAACCTCAGGGCCTCCCCTGTGCCTCATTTTGAACATTTTTTTATGAAGAGTTATTGTTTTAAAGAGATTACTGTCAAGGATGCACACATTGATGTTTAATTATCTGTTTGTAGACATAAAGAGCTCCTTGAACCTGTGTCTGGTGTGGTGTAGAAATGTAGCTAAAGCTACTGAAATAAAGCTGTTGCAGATACAGCTACAGAAACGTTTTTTTCTCACTGACATGTTGTCCAACATGGCAGATAGTTCAGAGGACATGTGGATGTTCGGTATCTTTTCTGTACCCTCCGTTCTAACTGTTTAAAACCACAAAATTGACTGCACCGATCTTTTATTTTTTAGTCAGAGGAGATGACTGTCACAGCTCCAGGATAGTAGTTTTATTTTACTCCCTCGTGTGGTCTTGTTTCCTGTTTTATTTTGGTGACTTACCTTTTGTCTCTCTGTTTTAGGTGTGTTTCCTGCCCTTCCCCCGTGTGTGAGTTTCCCGCCTCTGTGATCACCCATTGTGTTTCACCTGCGTCTCATTGCCTTCCCCCTCCCTAGTGTATTTAGTCTCCCTAGTCCCTTCCTCATGTGCCAGTTCGTCTTCAACCCTGTGTTAAGAGTACCAGCCCTTATCTTCGTGTTTCCTAGTTTCTGACCAGTTTTTTCGTATTAGATCTAGTTCTCAGCCTAACGTTTTTGGATACCTCTGCCTGATCCTAACTCTTGTGTACCGACCTCTGCTCTTCATTAAACGGACTTTGATTCA
Organism: Cheilinus undulatus; assembly: GCF_018320785.1. Taxonomy (NCBI): domain Eukaryota; kingdom Metazoa; phylum Chordata; class Actinopteri; order Labriformes; family Labridae; genus Cheilinus; species Cheilinus undulatus. The sequence continues at coordinate 37,408,372 of NC_054874.1, forward strand.
GTTTCTAGTGACTCTGTCGTGCTTGTGGGTCCTTTTCCTGGTTCAGTTGTGACAATGACATGCCTTGCAGTAGAGCCAAAGTAGCACTCTTTTAAAATAATTATTTCATTCATTATTCAGTAACATAAACACTGATACACATAATCAGCCAAATGCTGAAAAAGCATTCCTGATAATCTGAGAGGTCGGTCATCAGTGGACTCCAGTTTAGCGTACAGTGTTGGGGGCCTCATACCAGAGTTCACATAGAGTTGACGGCACGAAGACAATGCCAACGCGCAGCAAACTTGCGCCTGGTATGAAAGCTGTGACAGTGCATGCCGATGCAGACATCTGCAGCAGCTACAAGCAGCAAAACATGCTGCATGCTTTCAACATGCTGTCTGAAAGGGTCAGTTATAGTTTAGGCACAACTGAGGAATGCTGTGGCCAAATGACGTCCTGCTACCAGTGTGGACCAAAATATGGCAGCCTCCAGGTGGATTTATTAACTGAAATTTACTTGTAGACAGAGTAAATTTGAGTTGTTTATTGAAGGAGTTTTCTTGTTCAGTATACATATGGGAGATTCAGGATTCAGGAATCAGGATTCTGATTCTTCCAGGGATTGTGGACAGGCCGAGGTCACATATTTTTGCTAGAAAAGCCTAAAAAAAGTGTATTTTGCACAGTTTGTGACCTTGAAGAACACATGTAAGAAAAACCTTAGGAAGATACTGATAAATGAGGCCATTGTATCCACGCAGCATAGACCCATTTGATCATCTAAGATGCGGACGGAGGAAGAGGGTTGTCGGTCATTTCTTGAAAATGATTAAAGCATCCATCGTAGCAGGATTAACTCTTTCCTCTGCACGGAACATAAACAAACATCAACCAGGTGATGACTCTCCTTGACGTGTTAGCCAACCAGCTACATGCATACCACCTATAGCATTGGCTGTACAAATGCAGGTGTGCTTGGGCACAGTGTGTAAAAGCAGAATAGAGGGGAGAGGAGAGGAGAGGTGACTTATTGTGTTGGACACAAACATCCTACGTTGCCCGTGCTTGGTTCTGGTTTTGCATGGAAGAAAGCTAGTGGATAAAAACTTTAATAGTTATTTGCCCTTGAAACTGTTGAAACAAAGCAACAAGTCTGCTCATTTAAATTCAACAAAGCCCTCATATTCCATTTGTATCTCTGTGTTCTCCTTAAATGTCTAAGATTAGACAAAAACCCCTGAGTAAAGCATGAGTTATTCATGAACAGGGGAACTGCACTTGCCACCTAGTATTCAAATGAAAGGAGCATCAGACACAGAAATACTAAATAGTCAAGAGAAGCGTCCCAAGAAATTTAGACTCTGAAAGGGAGTGTTTATATGTGAACAACTGTAATGGTTTACAAAAGCATACAAACAATGATAACAAGAAACCAAAAACTACAAACTACTGTACATCGTTGTTGAATTAGAGCAGGCAGAGGGAAATCAAAGCTGAACTTCCCAAAATCTATATAACCAAATGTCATGTGTTGAAAACTTTGGGATTATCACCTGAAAATGGAGCTTTAATTTTGTAAGTGAAAAGAAAAAAAACACTTGTTGATCATGACTTTTCACAGCAGAGAAGCAAAAGGCTTTGACTCTTCAGTTAACATGATAATTAAAATGAAGAGATACTAATTATTCATCACTTTTCATGAATTTAGCATATTCAAGTCTGTGATACCCAGCCCTCGCTAGAATCAACCCTTTATCTACCTAAGAAAACCTCAGCCAGGTAGGTAAACAGACAAAAAAGAAGTTTGAACACCTGCCCTTTTGCCCTGTGCAGAGAAAGTGCTTAATCTGGCTTTCACATGAAGTTTTTGCAAACTTTAAGTAGCATTTTATGTGTTTTTGCTGAGTAGAGGCTTCTGTCTATCCATGCTTAGCCCAGATCAGGGGAGGGCTGCACACAGGATCTCTGGAGCTCAATTAGAGTGACTGTTGGGTTCTTGGTCACTTTTTTCTTTCATCAGCTCTTGGAAGAACCCTGGTTGTGTATACTCTCCTACCCTCTTCAGCATAGAGCTTTTATGATTCATTATTGCATGTAAGCAGATGCATTGCCGTGGTGCATGATGCACTTTTCTTTGTGCAGTGTGACATTCGTCTTATACGAATTCACGTGAACTCACCAGTCACTGTGTTAAGGGTAATGTGAAGTAAAAACTTTGCCTACACCTCTCCTGGACAGTCCAGTACCATGTGAGTGGTATGGCTCCACCAGCACCTGTTCCTGCTGTTACTGCTGCCCAATAAGATGTCAGCAATAACAACATTCATTAGCAATAACGTTATTCAAAATGAATGGGCAGATCATTGGCCATAGTATCAAGGGCAGCAATGCGCTTCCAGCTAACGAGCACCTGGCATTTAGGGATGGCGCGATTACCCACTTTCACAATTAATTGCGGTACTAAACTTTACGATTAGTTAATCGTAAAGTTTCCTAAATACCGTCAATTTCCAGAAAAGATAATGCTGGGAACCATATTGGTACGACAGCGCAACTCGCCTGGAACGAAAACAAAGTTACACAACAACCACATGTCACCGTCTCCCTCCTCCGAATAAACGGTTGAAGTCAGCCATGTGAGATTTTTTGGGATAAAAAAAAAAAATGACCAGGGTGTCATTGTGGAAGACGGCCAGCCTAAATGTAAAACATGCCACAAAAAATTGCTGTGAAATCAGGCAATACTTCAGCACCTGCAGGATAACCACCCGGTGTTGTACGCCAAAGTAAAGGTAAATAGTAACTGGGTCAAGTCATGTCAATGTTAGGGATGGAGATGGTTTTTGAAATACCCAGAATCAATAACGTTTTAGCTTATTGATACTGCTATCAAGTCTCATAGGCTCTGTGATGTAACGTCATTTTAAGATAAGACTGGTGTAAAAACATACATCAGTTCTTTCAAGGGGAACATAAACTAGAAGTGTCATGCATCACATCTAATAAGAATGTACCTTAAACTGTCAGCTTGAGGAAAAAAGACACTGCATGTGAGGCAGGCAGGCTAACATATCCCTCACTTCAGCTACTTCAGGACAATTTTCTTCTTCAGCTGCTCAGATAAATGTTGGTAAATACAACAAATCTTTAGGACAGTCCTGTTTGTCAACAATATTAATCCAGTGTAGAAATCTGGGGTGGAATCGGCAGAATTGAAGTTAATTAGCGAACTTCAAGAGCTGAAGATGGAAAATTTGATGCGTTCAGGTAACCTCAGTAAATTAGACAACTGTATTATATATGTTATGATGTGTTCAAATGCCACATAAAAATGGGAAAATTTCATTTTTGACGAGAAACTTTAATAAATACAGTTGTGTATATAAAGAATGTGTTTATATTTGAGGCATATAAAATAGATGTGACTGAATTATAGCTTTTTAACTCAAGCACTACTCAGCTAAGACCACTCGAGTGGTCCATCCAAATGGGATTATTATCATTTTCCTTGTAATTATTGGTTACTTTACATTGTTGATATATTATTAAGTTATGAGAGCATCCTAGGATGGAAATAAATTAAAATACAAGACCTATAAGAAGTGTTCATGTGATTTTACTTATTCATGGTAGTGTGAAATAAATTAATGCAAAAATAATCATGATAATTGTAAAATCGCAATTATTTCTCTGACAATAATCGCAACTAGAAAATCTGTAATCCTGACATCCCTACTGGCATTCAGCAACTTAAAGAGATATTTACTTGCAAAACTGTTTCAAACTTGTTAATGTGTGTAATGCATGACAGCTTTTTTATAGTGGGTACATTTAATATACATGGATATTTTCAGGAGTTTTACACCAAAAATTCAGGGAGATTTTCCAAGTAGTCCTTGGTATCTACAGTATCTGTGTTGAGTAAAGGGATGCCACCTCATCTCTAGTCGTGGACTGCAGATAGAAGGACTGAAGTTCTGTGTGATGTTGAAGACATTGCATCTGCATGTGTACAGTTAATGGGAATAACTCAAAGTACTTCAGAAGCTCTTCCCTGTCACTGGATGCTTGAACTCCCTTTAAAAATAACACAAGTGGTTGATTTATCAAAATAGATGGAAATTAATTCAACCAGTTTTCCCAAATGTAGATGTCACTACAATGAGAAGAACTGCATTGGATAAAAAAAAAAAAAGACCTGATTTTTTCCAGCATGTCCTTGGATATTGCACTTTGGTCTAAACTGTTTAAATGTGTTTGGATTTCTGTTTTGCAGTGATCACTGAAGATTTTTTTGTACATGTTCATGGTGTTAGAGTCACTTTTTTGGTGGACACTTTAGCACCATGAGTGAAATTACCAACTCAGTGACTCCACTTAGGAGCACTTCCTGTTTCAGAGTTCTGGCCACTCAGACCTACCACAACATCATGGCTGCACTTCATTTGAGTGGAAAAGACATACAAAATATTATTGTGTAAAGCCAATGAGTAAGAAAAAGAAGAAAGATCCCTCATGTAAAAAAAAAACAAAACAAAACAACAAAAAAAAACAGTAAGTATTTCTATTAAGTTATAAAAAAAAACTGTAAAATCTGTTCAGAAGTTTAAGGACCCAATTCATTTGAGTATATGATAGTTGTTGTTTTTAGGTACCATGTACACCAAATATTGGTTACAATTTATTAAATTAACCTGAGCGTAAATTATTACTTCAAATTTATTGAGTTGATTCAATAGATTTTTTGTACTGTGTTGGGGAGGGAAAAACTATACACTTATTGACTACAAAATTGTTTGTTTTCTAATTTTAAGTTCAACGCAGGAAATAGCATTTTATTTTTCTAATTTTATTAAAGGAGCTTTATTGTTTCATGTTTTATGTTTCTCCCACAAACATAGAGTTTTTCTAATGTAATTTTCCGTTTCCATAACAACACCATTCAGCTGGCTGTTATATAAAGTGCCAGTGTGACATTTGGCATTTGATCCATTTGGATTTGACTTAAAAGTGACTCTGTATGTTTGTTATTTCCTTGTAGATATAAAAATATCCACATATTTATTATGTATTTCGGTACGGCTCAAAAATTCAGTGAGATAAGTTTTTTGTTTGTCCAGAATAGTTCTGATTGTGTGACACGCTGACAACATGTGATTAAGGGAAGTACAGGTGCTTATTTTTTCCAGTTAAAGCACATCATGCACCAGTGCAGATCTGTGCAAATAGGCACTCTGTAAGTTTTTATAGTAACACTTTTTGACAGTTTTAGAGCAGGAGAGATGTCAGAGGGTTCATGCTATCTCGCAAAGACACATTACTTCATCTTTTCTGCTTTTCTCAAATCACACAAGTCCATCCTTGAAATAAGCTCTCCGAAAAATTATTGAAAAATGTCTACTATTAAGAGTATGTACTTGTGTCTTGATTGTTAGCACTATCCTCTATTTTGCAGACAAATCAGTATACAGGACTTTTTTATGCCTTTGATTCAGATACTGTATAATGAACAGAAAGAGAGAGAAAAGCAGCATTAGCTGGGGATGGAGGAGAAAGAGGAGAATAAGAGAGATAAACATCAATAAACATCTAAAATCTTACTGGAAAGGAATCTTAGGTTTTAATGTTTCTGCAGCGCATTGTTAACCACCTCATCTGACATCTACTGAGCTGCAGCATTGACAGGCATATAAAATAACTACAGAAATTATCACTTGCCTTGCTGATAGTCTGGTTTGCTTTTGTAGCTCATAAAAGGCATTATTATTGATTTGAGTCTGTTTCATAACTGTGGAGGCCACACTCTAAACGGAGACAACGACCCAGGGAGTCTGTTCTGTGGTTTTATTCAAAGAGTTCGACGCAATGCAGCTCATCATCAGACAGCAAATAAGCTGGAGCAGGACCAAAGGTTGTTCTGATTTCTCTAGTCAGAATCTCTGCTTTTATTATCTCTCAGAAAAAAGAAGTTCTCACTGATATTTAAATGTTGCATGTTGACTGTATGGTCACTAATATAGACATGAATATACAGGCACAACACAGCGCTTAGAGACCACTGTGAGTTTATGGAAGACATCTAGCCACCCTGGCTCACAGCCAGAAACCATTCCAGCCATCCTGGCTCAAAGTCATCGTTTTACCACTTGTATATGTAGTAACACCCACCCATTTTTCTTTACCCCATTTGGGTCACAGGTCGCTGAAGCCTATCCCAGCTGTCAATGGGTGAGAGGCAGACTGGTTTCGAGTCAGTTGCAGGGCTGACATGTAGTGACAGACCCATAGAGAACCTACTCATGCACCAGGAGAACATTCTTACTGTGAGACAACAGCGCTAACCCCTGCGCCATTATGCAGTCCTGTGGTTTGCTATAGAACACGAAACTTTGAGGAACAAAGATTGTATTCAATCAACAGATTTCAAACTGAAAAATTTTAGTTTACTTTGGACTCTATCTTTTTATCTGGAGGCCATGTCTTATAATTTTGTGTAAAGGGATGATAAATTCATTCAAATCGAAATTAAATCACAGTGAATTAACTGAAGAATGATACTAAAAAAAGTGCCCTTCTGACATACTAGAACATCTGCAACTTCAAGATCAAACTTACTTTTTGAATTCACTTTTTCATAATTGCTCTCCTGTATGTCTACTCATCAGGTGCTTCGTGGCTTTCTTTTTGCCGTACATTTCGGGATTTTCAGACTGCAGTGTCATATCCCACGCACCTGAAACACATGTCTCAGGTGTGGAAATTCTAGAGAAGATAAGACAGGCCTATTTTTACGTGAGCTGTGCATGCTGCTTAGCCAAAATAGACTGGAAAATGAGATCCATATGTACCTTGGTTAAGCAAATATGTGTGTCTACATCAATTGAATATGATTGTAGTATGTTCGTGGGTGACTCTGATGAATGCCATAAAGTCTAATAAAGTTGTTCTCTGAACAACAAGTGTCCCTGGATCTTTCTGTTTCCACATTGGTAGCAGGCAAGATAAACATAGCATGATTACACTTCCTGTTTGTGCTTTTCAAAGTAAAAGCATAGTTTAGCATTCCTGTGAAGAAGCATACCTCCCTTCTGCTGTACAATGAATCAAGTCCCTTGATTGACTGAGATAAACTTATGAAGAAAGACAGGACTGTGACAGCAGGGAGTACACAAACACCTGATATTAAAAGCCGTGACACCACAAGCTGGAGATGACATGTGCTGCAGCACTCACAAAGCAAACATTCGCCCTGTCTGGAGTGGGAATGATAGCCAATGATTTAGTACTTTTCAGTAAAGTATGAATATAATAACTAGACCAGAGGCCATTCCCTGATTCCTAGCCAGATTCCAGTAACAGGCTAAAAAAGTTTCTAAACCGGCTCAAAACAATTACCTTACAATCAATTTCAAGGTTTAACAGTCATCTCCTTACACATATGTGATCTGTGCAACAATTTTCATTTGTTCATTTTGTTACACCTGTTGACTCATACACTCCTTACCTTGCTTCAACCTCAAAGCGCACCGATAAAAATCCAGGTTTAAAACATTTTGGAGCCAAACTATTTTTGTCACCAGCCAGTTGCTCATTATGAGTGCCTGCAGTTCAGTACAGTCCAAACAGAATACAATGGGATTGTTTGAGCTATTCTGCTAGACACAGCTGTCAGATCATGTCAGAATGAATTACCATGAAAAAGACTGAAAAGCTCTGAGAGACAGAAGATTGTTCTTTGTGATTCATGAACTTAACGACAGAATAAAAAATGGGAATTAACTCAAGTTTCACAGCAGCAATAAAGCCAACAGGTGAAGGTTATTTTAGGCTGCAGTGTTGTGTTGTGACAGGACAAGAAAAGATTGATTCCTTTTGAAAAGATATCACAGCTGTTGGTGGGATGAAGGACACAATCTGGAAAAGTTTCACAACCATAAGCCTTTTCTGTCCACCTCTACAAAATGCACAGAAACTTTTGCTATTCAAGGACTGATATTTTTTGGATGATAACAAGAGGTCACAGGGTCATCTGTCAGAAAACAGCTCATTTTCTAGCATTTCTACAAATAACCAGCACTGTTTTTCTGCTGTGGACGGATATTTTCTAGATAATGGGCATAAAACTGTAATAACTCCTCAGAGGTGAAGCCATCAACAACACTGGACAGAGCTCTGGCAGCTGTAACTTTCTGTCACAGTGTTGTTAGTTTGCCTAGGGACACTGTAATGACTTCCATAATGAGTCTGAAAATGCAAATCTCGTAATATTGGCACATGCTCACCGGAGAGAAGAAACTGGTCCCGCTGAATGGGGCCAAGCCTCATATTTTGCATTTCTTTAATGAAAGCAGTTTAGTTTGGCAGACAGATTCTTTTGGATTGTTGCTGCTGTGATGATGATGATGATGATGATGATGATGATGAGTGCTCTTTATGAGGCTTGTTTCCATGGTGTTGGATCCTGGTTGCTTGACTTAAACTTAGCAGGATCAATTCACTCTGAAACTTCTTTCCCCTAGAGAGGGATAATTTGAATTAAGAGTTTATTTCTAAATTAAATAGTAGGTGGAAATATTTCTACAATAATGAGCTTCATGCGTTGGTATAAGCAGAGAAACAGCTAAAATATCCTGTGAGGAGATTTTATGAAACTCTCCTGGACTGTATACTGGTGCTCTTTTTGTGGCCTACAAAGCAAACAAGAGCATCAGCTTGCAGTGGCAGCTGGTGCATTATTCTCTGGAGATGTGCAATTTATCACAGATGGACCAGGGTGTGCATCTTACTTCATTAGCTCAAAGCTAACCAAACGAAAACCTCTGGTATTAAAGAAAATAAGTTTATACGGAAGTGCAAGAAACTCCAGTTTCTCAAGTGTTCACTTGAAGCTGCCTGCAAAAGCCTTGGAAGTTACAGACACACCCTTTCAAAGATGTCAGGTTTTTTTTTACTGCTGAAGTGAAGATGTTAATATCCTGGTAAGTTTGGTCTGGATATCTCATGTCTAAGGGCACTCATACTAGGCAACTCCTACTGTGCCTGAGTGAGTTTGAGCCTAAAGCCCAGTACATTTGACCAAGGCAGTCCATAAGGAGGAATAAAGAGGAGAGCTTTCTGGGGCCCAGCTAAATGGGGGGGGGGGGGGGGATTATAAATTTCTGTTATAGCTAACCTGAATAATAAGCACTCTTATCGAAGCAACAAACATAAAAAAAGAAGTTCTGCTGAGTAAAAATATGCCTTTTTCAAAATGCGAACCTATTTTCTTAAAACAGATTTACTTTTTTTTTTGGTAATGTTGACAATGTGGATGGCCACACTGAACTAAACCATTTTGAGAGTAATGTACCATAGTGTGCACAAATGCCAAGATACCAAAGATTTAAGTAGAAGACAGCTTGAGATAGCTTCAATGGAAAAAATGACTTTAAAAAATTGCGAAAGAAAGGCAAGAATTGGTTAACAGTGGCAAAACATGTCCTAAAGTGTCCCCAGTTTGACTAAAAGTGGCAAAAAAATGTTTAAAAGTGGCAAAAATTGGTTATAAAGGGATAAAGCAGCATGGTTACGGGTTTCTACGGGTTTAGAAAGGATTGAAAGTGGCAAAAATGTATTAAAAATGGCAAAAAAAATTGCTCAGTGTTTAAAAAGGGGCAAAAATAGGTTGAAAGTGGTGAAAATGTAATAAAAGTTGCAAAACTTGGGGGTAAAAAAAGTGAAAAGTGGTTAAAATGGGTTGACAGTTGCAAAAAAATGTTTTGAAAGTGGTAAAAATTGGTGGTAAAATTTGTGAAATGCAGTTAAAAATGGCAAAAACCAGTTAAATGTGGCAAAAAGGTTCAACATGGATGGCTCAAGTTGTGAAAAGATTTAGAAGGTCAAAACTCGTCTAAAAGTTGCAAAAATGGGTTTTATATGGAAACAAATGTGACAAAACGGGCAAAAAAAAAGGGTTATAAATGGTATGAATGATTAATTTGAACATCAGAACTCAATGATAGTTTGAGACACTTTTTAGCTCCAAAATGAGGCAATTATTAGCCAGGATGCTCCAACACTTTTACTGATCCAGCACACAAGCATTGATATTGTCAACAGAAAACAACTGCGGAGGGCTCATTCACTGGGTTTTTCAGGGGCCTAGGCAAGTCTGTGGGTGGTCCTGTGTTTATCAGAGTGAGTGCGCTCTTCTGTGCTTGGGTGTGGCACGTTTCCCTGGCCACAGCACAGAAGGACGAGCTGGGCCAAAGCACGGCATGAATGCAGATGAAGGAGAGCGGGAATGGGACAAAAACATTAGATAATTTAAGAAAGTACTGATTTGCAATATTTTCAAGTGAAAATATCTCTAATACACATTTCTGCCCATCTTTTCTCAACTATTGGTAATCACTGTTAAGTAGAAGCTTAATAAGAGGTGCAATAAATGATTTGAATGAGGCACACTTTAAATGGACGTGCTGCAGAGCACACAGACAAATACCGGGGAGCAGCTGCATACTCAGCAGACTAAAGAGAGAAACCGATCGAAATGGCAGGATTTTTCTAGAAAGATGTAGAGAGAACTGTGTCTTTTGTTTCATTTCATTTGAAAATGTTACAAATATTTTAACACGGAAGGACTTAATCATCTGCACACAACTCCACAACAACCTCTCATCCTAATGGAGGCCAGTCGTGTCCATATCTCTGACCAGTTTGTCATGGTCGGGTCTTAACGAATGTTAAAGATGGGATTACCCTTTAAATGGATACTGTGCAAAAGACGAGCTATCAGTGAGCTATCAGTAAACTTGGTGCTATTAGCCCAATGTAAAAAATCTTAATGGATCTGCCCTCAGTCCCTAAGGCACCCTCTACTGACCAGCCACCTCTGTCAGTTTTATAACTGACTTCTTCTTTAAAGTCATTTTTAATGCCTGGTACCATTTCAAATAGATCCGCTTCTGTTTGCCGACAAATCACTTTGTCCAAGAAGTCACCAAGATCAACAGAAAATCAAAGATCCTCTCTGCAGCCTGAAAGCACAGTTGACAGTAACCTTCTTCTGGTCAATAGGTCCATGTAACATGAAGCTGTGGTGCACAGAGAGGTTGATGTATGGGCCAAATTATCCAGGAAGAGATAAATAAATCTGTTTTACTTTTATTGGTGTTTTTTATTTTGTCAGTGAGATGATAAAGCTCAGTAATCCTTTATTAAATAAAGAATTCAAGCTAAGGGAGAAGAGAGAAGAGGGACCTGTATGGATCAGGAGAAAAATGAAAACAGGGGCCATCTATTGATTTTTGCCTCACTCTGTCAAGGTCATTGAAATGACGGTGTAATTGAAGTTCTTTAACGGACATGATGAAATATTTTCAATCGTCATGACATGCCTGAGGTTAGAGCTGCCATTGTTGTCCGGGTTGGGGATGTGGGGAGAAAATATGGCATTGAAGAGGATTAAACATTTACATCAATATAATGTGACAAAATGCTGATTCAACCTCTCACCTGAAGTGTAACACTGTGGATGTATTCATTCTCTCTGCTCGCTTAGTCCTTCACAAGGTCACTATAGATCTTCAGTTCAGACAAGCAGAGACACTCTCCCTGTGTGGCTCAGTGGAGAATCATATTTAATGATAAAGGTCTAATGTCTCTCTGGAAAATGTTTGACTTTGCATCTTTGCTCTACTTTAAGATTACTGTTTCATTCAGATATTTCCGTACCACTGATCTCATTACGTTCTGCCTGAAATGACTCAGTTCACTCCTGGGTATTTTTATATAAAGAGTTGGATTATAGGTAAAAGAAATATCCTGAGATCCTTCCCAAGGAAAAGTACAGGCGCAGCACTTAGAAAATATTATAATTCAAGTCACACTTCTTTAAATTCCCACTAAAGTACACATGTACAGGTGCATCTCAAAAAAAAAAATAGAATATCATGAAAAAGCTCATTTTTGTCCTGTGATATAATATGAAGAGGTGGACCCAGACCAAAGGCCACCAATTGAATAGCCTAGGGTAGTGATAATCAACTGGAGGCCCGGGGGCCTCATCAGGCCTCCCACAGCTTCCCATCTGGCCCCCAGAGGATTATTAAATTCAGGACATGTGAGAGGGCAACAATATGGCATGCTATAGTTTAACTTTAATGCTTGAAGTCTAAAGAAAACCTTCAACCTAGCAGCTTATCAGACAAGAAGCACACTAGCATTTCTGTAACTTGGCATGGTAAACACCTACTTATTATTGTTATCTTGATTAAAGTTGCATTCGTTTTCCACATACAGCTTTTTGAGAGCAAGCTCCCTCCTCTGAGATTCTTTACAGATCTGTTTCCTGCATGTGATTTTTGGCCAATCACAACACAGCAAATTAGCATCAAACTCACTGACAGACATCAGTAGGGTTCTAGAAATATGTTGCAAAAATATCTCAATCATCCCCTTGTGAACCAGCTGCAGTCAAGGTGATAGGGACTGAGCTCACTGTTACAGACTTAAAGGGATATTTCAGGATTTTTGAAGTTGGGCCATATGAGGTACTTGTCTACAGTAGTGGCATTAGCCTCCAGTGATTTCTGTGAAAGTAGCTCCTGTGGTTATTATGAGCTCAGAGAGATCCGGGGCATGGTGGCTATAAATTGGAACGTTTTACCAGTGTACTTTATCAAGTTTTAGGTAAAAATGGGCCAAGAAAATATGTTGGCTCACCTGTATACTGTGGCTAATGCCACTACTTTAGCCAAGTACCTCATACGACCCAACTTCAAAAATCCAGAAATATCCCTTTAAAGTGCCATTAATTTTGGTGGGAAATCATGTTTTCACAAGAATATTTTAATTAGTAAAAATATCCATTATTATTTCAGTTTATTTTAATATCCAGCCCCCTCAGCGCCAGTCTAGAAAAAGCAGGCCCTTATGAAAATGGAGTTCATGAACCCTGGCCTAGGGCTGGCTCTCTGTGCTCACTTTGTGAAGTCATAATGCAGGAACAAAATTATTTCTGTTGCATTTTTTCACTGTTTGGGAGCAACAAACTAATAGCCAGAGCAGAGAAGCTGAAATTGAACATTTTCTGAATGAGAACAGTCATAATGACTAGAGCTCTCTTTATGCTGTAGCTCTATAGAACAAAGATTGGACAGGTTAAGATATGATCACCTATAGGCTTGTTCACTCACTTCACATTTTAGTCGATAGCACTTTTTCTTCTAAAAAGATATAAGTTGCAAAATCATGAAACCAGAGAATGGATTTTCAAAAGAGCTTTATAAAAACCTCTGGGTTTTATGATGTAAAAAAAAGACTTTTATAAAGATAGAACAGATGTTGCTGTGCCTTTTTAGAAACTGCCTCACAGTTCTTTTTATAGGTCAGTTTGGAGTTTATAATTTTTCCAGGATATTTTTAGCCATCCACACCTCACCAGCCATGATTTTTAGCTCTTAGTTTGAAGCATACCTTCTAAAATCTATGATTATTTGTTAGATAAGCTCAGCGTATTCATTATAACAACTCCTTTCAGTAAGACAAGTCCTTCTGTAAATGTACTCGGCTCCTTTACTTCACAAAAACATTTAAGGATCTGTTAATGTACTGTAATTGGCAATTTTGTCATCAGGTCTTAGCACCGTTTTGTTTTCCCTCTGTATGACCACCACAGTGAGTCATCACATCTCCACAGTCTACCTGCCTGCACTTTAAATTGGCCCACTGATCCATGTTAGTGTCATTATATAAGGTAGCACACAACTGCTCATCTCTTTAATTGAGGTTTAATTCCTTTCAAGTGCACTTTGATTCTACATTTGGATGCTACAGACAATGTCTTCATTCATTCTGCTGCACAATATGCCTCGCATCTGTTTTGTTAAATCCATAACTCACCTCCTCTCTCCTCCCTCCTCTCTCCTCCCCACATCTAACTCGTCTTTTTATCTGTCTTCTTTGCACAGGCATCGTGTCCTCTGGCAGTCTAAGTAGCTCATTGTTGTGGGGAGTGTGTTCTCTCATGGGAGCCATAGCCAGTCAAGAGTGGATTGCTTCAGTGCGATGCAGTTTTACTTTGTCTGTCAGTTGTGATGAGAGATAAAAAACAGTGTGTTCTTTTGAGACATGCTGAATCAAATTTGGGATAAGATGAAACATAAAAAAAAACTTTTTTACATAGTTGTTTAAGGAAGAAGGATAAAGAGATGACATCATATCAATTCCCAAGACAATAAAAGACCTTGTGGAAAGTACACCAGAGTAATTCATAATAATATAGTATGTATACTGCTGTTTATCTTAGTCATCATATACTAACTGTGAAGTATTGAGCTCCAATGTGTCGCTTATTTTCATGGTCCTGTGGTAATTTTTTGGCATGGTGATGAGGTAAAGAAACAGGAAGCTAATTCTGACATTGATGTAACAGGTTCATTCATCTAAGTGCTACACTGAAAGAAAACAACCAGCTGTTTGCTACATTTACAAGATGATATCATGTAGTTTCTACATCATTTATTCCTGTTTTAAGGTTGAGCTTAATTACATCATGTTGATTTACTCCGGAGCAGAAGGTGGCAGTAACGCATTTCTAGTCAGATGGATATGGACAGTCCCCTCCACTCGACCAACCACATGGAGAGAGAGTATTTTGTAAGGGGAAACAAAACTCGAACGATTATTGCTCCTGTCTGTGGCCATCCTAGCTAGTGCAGCCTGTTTGCCACTGCTGTAAAGCAGCCCAGCCCACCAGGAACTCTCCTGAGCCTCCAGATTAGCCATTCCGGGCCTGCATAGCAGCAGTCTGCTTTCCCTCAATAGATCACCATTGTAAAGAGGAACACACCATGACTGAGAAAGAAGACGGTTGTGAGAGACAGGACAGTAATCACAGACACTGAAAGCCTAATTTCAATCATAAACAATGGGTTTAAAACATGAAGGCACATAAAACAAGAATCAAAACCATCAAAGTAAGGTTAAAAAAAGACTAACATGTTCTATAAGTTTTATAAAAACACAAATTCTGAAAAAGTTAGGAAAATATGAAAAATGTGAATGAAAACAGAATACAGTGATCTGCAAATTCTCACTCTATATTCACCTGAACACAGCACAAAGACAAGATATTCAGTGTTCACTTGCTGATTTTTGGAGAAACTCACACATTCAGTATCTGATGCCTACAATATGTTCCGAAAAATTGAGGCAAGAACATGTTTATCACCATGTTACATCACCTATTCTTCTGACAATACTACAACTAGAAGCATTCTTTCTTGATGTACATTTTCAGTCACTTGACAGTGCGAGGTTTTCGTTGCAGTATTTTTTGCTTCATAATGTGCCATACATTTATGTGCACAGAGGTCAATCTAGTGCTAGCAGTCTTTTACTGTGAAGCCATGCTGTTGTAACTTGTGCAGAATGGCATTGTCTTGCTGATATCAGCAGGGACATCCCTGGATAAGACATCATCTGGACAGGTGCATGTTGCTCCAAAATCTGTATGTACGTCTCATCATTAATGGTGCCTTCACAGATGTGCATGTCACCCATGCCATGGGCACTAATACACCCCAGCACTATTACAGATGCTGTGTAAAACTTTGTATTGATGAAAGTTTGGGTGGTCCTTTTCCTCTTTAGCCCAGAGGACTAAACGGCCAGTATCTCCAAAAACTGTTTGAAATGTGGACTCATCGGACCACAGCACACTTTTCCACTCTAGGTCAGTCAATTTCGGATGAGCTTGGGCCCAGAGAAGTTGACAACACTTCTGGATGTTATTGATAGATATCAGCTTTGTATAGAAGAGTTGTAAATTGCAGATGGAAATGTTTCTGAGTCTACATTGTCATATCCAACACAGAATCATGCTTTTTTGTAATGCAGTGCAACCTGAGGGGTCAAAGGTCACAGGCGTTTAATGTTGATTTTCAGCCCTGTCCCTTATGCATGTGCCGGGATTTCTCCAGATTCTCTGAATCTTTTTATTATTTTATGAACTGGTGATGGTGAAATCTATCATTTCAGTGCAACTGCACATTTGGGAATGTTGTTCATAAACTGTTTGACAATTTACCAACAGTCTTTCAAAAAGTGATGAACATTACACCATCATTGACCGTTAACCATTTAACCCTTTCAGCCTTTTTCATGGCACTATCACCTATTATTGATCCAACTGCTTGCCAGTGGAATGTACCAGGTGTTTTTGAGCTTTCCCAGTCTGTTCTTGCCCCGTCCCAACATTTTTTTAGCATGTTTCTGGCATCACAAATCTACAAATTTAAATATATATTTTTAAAAAGTTTATCAGTTTAAACAGTTAACATCTTGTCTTTGTGCTGTTTTCAAATGAATAAAGGATGAAAAGGACTTGCAGACTACTGTATTCTGTTTTTGTTCACAAATTTCCACAATGTCCCATCTTTTTCAGAAATATGGTTTGTAAAACAGATATCTAAGAAATGTATATGCATATCTACAATGCCAAAGTTTTCTTCTTTCAAAGCCCTGGATTGAATGTTTAAAAATCCACCCTCCACCCCAATCCAGTCTGATGGCAGCAAAGAAAAAACGACTCTCTGTGACAATCAGTCCTTCACCTCTGTGTAATCAGCCTGTGACTAAATGTGCTCTGTTAAATCAGGTCTAGGACGTCAGTTGTATGCAGGATTTCTCAGGAGAGGCTTCAATTTTGGAAGCATTCTTGCAGGAATGGCCTTATTGACAAATGTACTTGCAGTGGTCATAAGCAGTAGTGCAAACTTTTAGTGCTTAAGTATGATAAAAGCAAGCTATCATGAGATATAGCTTAGATGCAGTGAAACATTACACAAGGGGTTATCTGCAAAAAACAGATAAATCATAAAACCAGCACATATCCTGACAATGAAATTAATTATTGCACAAGGTAAAAACATAACATAGCCCAACATTTAAAAGAAAGTTTGCTCATGATACACATAGTATATCCCGATGATAAATAAAGCACATTATTATGAACATGGAGTAGCCCAATGTTTTGAAACGAAGCTTAACATAAGTTCAAGTAGGAAGACTGTTTCATTTCAATTCACCCTTTCATTGATTAGTAACCACTACACTCACCTGTCTCCCCTTTTCCCACACCTATTCCTACTCTAGTAATCATCAATCATCTACTAACTTAAGCTTTGAGCCAATCCCTTCAGCCACAACCTCTCTCAATCCAGTCATCCTGCAGCTGTCATATTTCAAAATCTGTTCTCTTTCCTTCACGGTCAGTCTGTCATTTCAATTCAATCGCTGCAACCCTCCTCCTCCCCAGCCACCTCCATTACATCTCACTGGTGTCCAGGTCAAGCTCCTCCATGCATCCGGCATCCCTTCAACGCCACTTCCAATTATCTCATCAGTGTCTCAGTCAAGCTCCTCTGAAATCTACTCCTCAGAAGTCTCTTACTCATCTAATCTTACTCCTCTCATCACCACCACCAGTGTCTAGACTCCAGGGGGTATCCTATCCTGCTGTCTGCCTCACTACCCCTTCAAATTCATAAAGAATCATGATGGAGTTTATACTCCAAAGATATTTCACAATTCCAAAATATTGTCAAACATTTCCAAACTTGTAAAATAAATCATTGTTAAACCCATATCAGTCTCTCCTGTATGAAAGTGTCATTGTACCTGATAAAGATTGCAAAAAGCCCAATGATTGAAAATAATACTGCACACAATAATGAGCACAATATTGCCCATTGTTTAAAAATAACATTGCACATGTGGTAATCAAACAGAATGATAAAACATTGTAAAACATGAAGAATTATACATGTAATATTAAAGGTAATTCATGTGATATGAAAGCTTTGATTACACATTCAGAGGAAACCTGCAGCCAAACTGTTATTGAAGCATGTTGGCTAAACCCCTTAGTTTAAGAATTAACTGCCCATTTTCATTCCCAAGCTGTCAAATACAAACTCTTTATCACAGCCTCAGAGTCTCAAATGGACACTAAAATTGCCCTTAAGTGTCTGCATGAGACACAGGAGGCTTTCTCTGGTGTGAACCTGTCTGCAGCACATGGTGACGCTGAGAGATACTGATTTTAATGACAAAGTGAAAAGACCATAAAATTCTGCATCTTTTAGTTGGTGGCGGGGTAATGCTGGCTTAAGGGAAACTCACTGAACACAGTTTCTGCTCTCTTGACTTGTATTGACCTCCAGTCTTTTGCTGCTGAAATTATAGATTTTAAGCTGCTGGGAAAGCAACTCAATACCGCCCACACTACAACTACTACTAATAATAATTCATTCATTCAACTTATGGATTAAGGCACAACAGCAAGCAAGCTGAAACCTGAAAAACCAAATCTTAAACAGGAAACCTTGTGATTTTCATTACTGTATTCTCATTAGTATGTAGAACAGTTTGATATTATAATATTATAATCCTGTGAACATGCACACCAGACGATTCAGCCAGTCTACCATATCTCCAGTTTGTAGAAATGATCTCATAGATTCCACAGACACATGATAGAACGTGACAACAGAAGAAAAACAAAAATCAAGGATGATTCTTTGTCTATAATTAGCTTAGCTTGTTGCTTTTATTGTGACACATTTGTGACCTATTATCTTACTTGAAGTAGGGATGCACTGATACCACTTTTTTAAGACCAAGTAGCTGTTTAAGCATATTCAGACCTGCAAACAGAATTCACCAGACCCCTCATAGGCCTAATTCAATGGCCCTCCTTAGACCTGATTTAATAAATCAAGCATGGATCAGCAATGTTAGCACTAGCCTCCTGCTAGAGTCCTGCTCCTGGTCAGAGACACTGAAAATATCAGCTATGGGTAGAAAATCTAATCATGTAATTTTAATCTGAATGCCAGCAGCTGCCAGGTGACTACAATAAAAAGGAAGTCATAGGCTATTTGATAATGATTGCTATTATTATTACATCTTAATGAATGAAATATTGCCAAGGATTAGTTCCCTGAAGCTTTAAGGTGCATTTTTCCTCTGTTTTACCTCTTTATTATTTAATATGTTGACTTGTTCTCTGGCAAAAGTGCTGTAGGAGCCTAAAGACATTCCCCTCAAAGTGTATATATTATGCACTGTTTGAAGTGTTGAGCAGTGCTGAGGTACTCCAAAAAATAATCCATACACATTACTAGTTACTTTCTAAAAAGAGTAATGAGTAATATTACTCACGGCTTAAAGTAACTAGTTACACTACTAATTATGTTACTTTTTTAATACAATGTAATGGCACTATTTCATGCAGTAAAAGGCATAGGGATATGTGGGTGATGTTAACAAAGAAGTCATGTTACAAGACAGGACTTGTGTTTATGTGCTCCACAAGAAGTTACTGTCATGTTCGGCGGTGGCAGCTGGTCAATAGGGGCGCTAGGGCACAGGTTGAGAGACAGGTTTGAAGTTTGATAAATGTTTTAAACATTTGCTTTGAATATCAATAAATTTATATGAATATAGATAAACTCTATCATCACTTTATATGATTTATTAAGAGATTAAAATGTGTCATTGGATCACAAGCATTCGATACTTTTGCTTTTACTTCCTGTTCACTCATTTCCTCCCTGATATCAGGATGAAGCAACCCTCTGTGACAGAGGGAGAAAGTACACCGATGGCTTATTAGACTATTAATAATAAGTAAGCAAATCAATCAATTAATAATGTTTTTGTGTGTTTTAATTTTTTTGTTGCATTCAGGTCGGGCAAATATATTTTTTACACATTCTGTCATTGTTGAAGCTGTGACTACTACTACTACTACTCAATATTGTCATGTATTGAGTCGATTTGTGAAAATGTGTAATAAATTAAAAATTTAAGTTGACTATGATAAGAGTTAGCTACCTGTGGCTGCTGATGGCCCTTATTAGAGCTATTTTATTTTCATACTTGTTCACCAACCAAACAAATGCAGATGTAAAATAAAAGGCATATTAATATAACAATAACTCACTGTGTAGTAACATCTTTTACTATACCTTAAATACATAACATATCAAATTGATATGGATTTGTTGTAGCCCCCCCAAAGAAAAATGCACCAATCGCCACTGATATTCGGTCAAGTCATGTTCATAAAGTCAACTAAAGAAAGTCGTACATAACATGTACAGGACAGTCTTGAAAAAGAGATTTTTAATCTCAGTGAGGTTTTCTCCTGGTTAAATAAAGGTTAAATAAAATAATAAATAAATCAATCCTTATGCTAATGAGGAGGGCTTATACAAGATCTCTCATTTCTGCTCCTTAATACAAAAAAGGTGAAAGCAAAGTTGTAAAAATCAGACCACAACAGCACCTCTTTGAAAAATTAGTCAAGCATTGGCAGTAGCATTTCCTCCACCATACACAATTTGCTTCCAGCCTGCCACAAGACTATTTACCTCACCTGTTGTTGTTGAAACTACAGATTGGTTGCTTAATAGTTGCCAGCCTCATGCAGTTATCATGAGCCTCAACTTGGCTCTGGGGTCTTAACGTACTAGCTTCATGACGTTGCCTTTGCATAGTTTGCAATTCACCATCACATTCTTGTCTTTTTGTGCAACAAAACCAAAGAAGTGTTCATATAAGTGATCACTTTACTTGCATGTGATTTTCAGATTTATTGATGTTTTTTCCCATCACTTGCCTTTGGACTAGAGATGAAATAACTGGTGGACTAAATCCATCATTTGTACACTATATTGATGTTGATTAAAGTGCACTATCAGTATTCAGTACATTAATGCAATGATAATAATGATTATATTGATAGTAATGATAAAGTTCTGTTTCTATTCTGATCTCTTTATCTTTCAAAGAAGACTCTGAGGGCCCCTAACAGTTAAAGGAGTCAGAAAGAAAGAGGTCACTATGAAGCTAATTTTACCGCAGAGCTGTGAAAGCCAACCAGCAAGTCCCACTTTGTCTGTGATCTCTCCCCAATCCCTCTGCCCCGCAGCAATCCCCTCAGCAGCCGGCAAGGTGCGCGTGACCCCCGAGGGCTGGCCAGCCAGTGAACTCCTCATGAAGGCAGAGTCTCCACCACAAAGGGATTTGAACAATAGTTCAGTCAAAGAAGAAGGAGAAGAAGAGCAGCTCCTAATCACCACACTCATGGGCTTCTGGAGAGCGAAGGTGCCAGACTCCAACATGGAGCCAAAAACTATCTCAGGGAGCAGAAATCAATGCTACTCACTCATCCAGTCCTGCTTTTGAAGAAAACAGCCTATCTCAAGGTTTTCAAACATTCAGATCATTGTCTGGGGAATATTTGTGAGCGCATTACTGCAAAGAACAAAGCAGATGGTTGATTGATGGGCCCAAAGTGTTCTGTAAAGTATAAAACAATAGATGATGCAGCAAACATGCGCTATCTAACTTCACAGGGATTATTGTGCATTTTTGAAGTAACAACACAAAGTTTTCGAGGCATGTCTCGCTTGGATATTTTCCAAAACAACATTATGGAGTGAAATTAAATGTTGGTAATAAAAGAACTTCGTATTTCCGTCAGTTGTGCAGAAAATAACAAAGTTATTTTACCTTCAAACTGTTCAGGGAAGTTCCACTTAAATTCCTCCCCACAGGATCGCATCAGGATACAGCTTCCACAGAAAGGAGATGAATTAGCAATAAACAATAAAAAGCATCACCTCCAGCTCACTAATGACTACCCATGATCCTCTGCTCTTTCCTGCACATATTCCACCAGGGAGAAGGAGAGTGATGTGGGCTGTGCCTGAAGTTTTCTGCTTACCCTTATTGCTTTTGCTGCCGAAGACAATATTATTATCTGCAGCTGCAGGCCTCAGAGCACACAACTTGTAAATAACAAACCAGGCTGGACAGAAGCCTGTGAGGCCACTGCTAATCCCGGTATTATTCCACTTTTATTGTTGCTATTTGCTCATTATTTCTCATCTCCTCTGGCTGAAGACAGCCAGTTAAATTACTTTCACCCCATTGTTTTCTTCTGCCACAGAGGCCATATTAGCATTGAGGACAGTCAACATTTAGCAATGCCTTTATTCGTATTTAGCTCTCCTATCCTCACTCTTGACCCCCTTCAAAGCCTGTGAGGCAGCACAAACTGTCACTGTGGGTGTTGCTAAATGCTCCAAGTTCAGAACATAATTATGAATAATGTTTTTTATTATGTTTTAATTTGCAACATCCCTCCATTTAGGGAGAACCAGGAAAACAGTAGGTGGTTATCTCCAGATTCAAGCTATAATCCTGGAGGGTCTCTGGTGGTAGTTTGAAGGGAATGAGATCATTGCAAAGCTAAACCAGATTGATGCTTTACTAAGAATCCAATTGGAGTAGTTATAATCAGCCATCTAAGACTGGTGTTTGAGCCTCCAGAGAGCTGCAATATTCTGTATTTGCTGAGAGAATGGAAACATTTCGCTCATGTTTGACTCTGAAACATCCTTCTTATGGGAGAAATGACTCCGACACAGCTTGGGGGCAAAGCTGGTTGTTCGCTTCAGTGTGCTCATTGTTGCTCTGGAGGCACTTAAAGATGCAGTGGATGAAACGGCTGTGAAGGTTTCAACTATGGAACATTGCTTTTTGTGCAGTGTGAATAATTATTCCTGCTCATAGTACACCTGATGAAAGTCTGACTGCATATAAAGAATAGCTACTTTTAAAAGTGAACTGAACTAACCCAAAGAAAAGACAATTATAATTATGACAAAGCTTTATAGAAACTATGAGGCAGAACTTAATTCAGAAACTCTGTTTACAGGTGATTGAACATACTTCCATCTTTTCAACTAAAAATTTTGGTTCATGAGGTGTTTGATATCCAGTGCCTTCAATAAAGTTTATACTTGCTTTCATACCATCTAGCATGTCTTAACACACCAATGAATCTGCACTAGGGATGAGGACCAAAACGAGGTTCTGTGTTTTTGTGAATACTCCAAAATTAACATTTAAGCAAAGCGATACTGCTATCCAGTCTCACAGGCTCTGTGACATAACGTCATTTTAAGATAAGACTGGTGTAAAAACATACATCAGTTCTTTCAAGGGGAACATAAACTAAAGTAACATTAATATTGTGCATCACATTAAACCAGAATGTGGTAACTTCAACTGTCGGCTTGAGGAAAAAAGCCTCTCCCTCTGAGTTGCATGCAATCATATCCGCTTGTGCTGGGAGTAACAGGCTCTTATATCCCTCTCTTCAGCAGCTTCAGAACAGTTTTCTTCTTCAGCTGCTCAGATAAATGCTAAAAAGTGTTCCAAAACGTTGTAGCAAGTCCTGTTTGTTAAAAATATTAATCCAGAGTAGAAATCCGGTGGAATCAACAGAATTAAAGTTAATTAGTAAACTAGCCAAGCTGAAAGACTGAAAAGCTGATGCATTCAGGTAACCTCAGGTAAATTAGATGACTGTATTCTATATGTTTAGAAGTGTTCAAATGTCACATAAAATGGGAAGATTTAGTTTTTGACAAGGAACCTTAATATATACAGTTGTGAATATGAAGAATGTGGTTATTTATTTGAGGGATGTAAAATAGATGTGACAGACTGAATCACAGCTTTTTAACTCCAGCACTACTCAGCTAAGACCACTCGAATGTAAATATTTGGCTCCATTTTGTTTTTCCAGCAAACTATAAAAAAGTATTGACAGGGACCAGGACCAATAAGAAGTATCAATAAGGGTATCAATATCAATAAAAATTAACGATCCACATCCCTAGTCTGCACATTTGTTCAATACCTACTGGTCGTCTTATGATTCCGAGCAATAGGGGGCACACCGATATACAGCACTTTCAGAAAGTATTCAGACCCCTTTCAGCTTTCATCAATTCTGTTATTTTGCAGCCTGATGCCACAGTAAAAAAAAAAAAAAAAAAAAAAAAAAAAAAAAGACATTTTTCTCACTAAATTACACTCAGTGCCCCATCATGACAAAGTGAAAACAAAAGTTTAGACATTTTTGAAAATTTATTAAAATAAAAGTGAAATATATCTTTGACTTAAGTATTCAGATTCTTTGCAAAATCACTTGAAATTTAGCTCAGGTTCCTCCCATTTCTCTTGATCTTTGCTGAGATATTTCTACACCTTAATTGGAGTCCACCTGTGGTAAATTAAATTGATTGGACATGATTTGGAAAGACACACACCTCTATAGAAGGCCTCAATGCTGATAATGCATTTCAGAGCATAAACCAAGCAATGAGGTCAAAAGAACTGCCTGCAGAGCTCAGAGACAGGATTGTTGTGAGGCACAGATGTGGGGAAAGAAAGCTGCAAATAAAATTCTGTTGCACGGAGTTTCCTTGAGCACAGTGACCTCCATAATTCTCAAATGGAAGAAGTTTGGCACAACCAGAACTCTTCCCAGTTGATATTTGGCTGAGTTTTTGTTGAAAGACATTTGCTGGTGTTTCGCTGGTTTCAAGTGCAAAACTCTGGCAGATAAAAATATGAGCAGTTAAAATGTGCCAAATACCAGGTAAGTAAAATAGTGAATAGGTATATATATTATTTATTGTGTTAGCTAGACGATATGTTGCGAAACCCCTTCAATATTTACCCAAAGTAATTTTACTAAGACCTTCTTTTTGTGCAGTGCTGGTTGTTATCTAGTCAGGCAGCAAGCACGTGGCTAATTTAGGAATGTGAATATTCATGAGATCAACAAGAATGATGTCAAACAAAGGTTTTCTCCAGGGGAGTTTAGACCTTCTGAAAGCTGCAGAAAGATTTTGGGCAGGAGAATTTTGAGTAAGATATCTTTAATTTCATTGAGGGTTTTAAGGTTAAATAAAATTAGTACTGTGGAAGAATTTTGAATAAGTCATCACTGCAGGTAATAAAGTAGCTGACGCAAAGGGAACTGCAGATAGCCTAGCAGCTTAGGCACCAGTGCAGCAGCTGGGAGGGGAAAGGCCGATGCCCAGCACAGTTGACTTTGATGATCGTGTAAATCTACTTCTGACCAGTTCTCTGATAAAGTTGAACTTTATTCAACACAGAATCACGTTGTGCAGAAAAGCATGGACCACTTGGCGAGGGCTCAGTCTCACTTCCCCAAGGCTGGGTGTTCATGTGCGGGGTGTTCTGGCAAAGTAGCAGCAGCAGTATGGGAAGCAAGGTTATAATAGCTTTGGATTTCTTATTTGTTTTAATTTTTTAATTTTTTTCACTTTCTGTGTTCAGTTACAGTTTAGTTTAAATTCATTTTTACTGCTGGTTTAGTAGTTTAGTTTTAATTTTTGAAAAAATGCTTTGTTTTAGTTTAGTTATTATTGCTACTCTAACCTATCATTTTATTTATCTAAAGGTGATGTTTGAATATAATTCCAGACATAAAACTACCACTGTGTTAAGTCTTAACCAATCAATTCAGGCCATTTTACACTCCCCAGACTTGGGTGTAGGTGCGTTTCAGTATGCTTGTGTCAAAGACTAAAACTAAGGGTATTTTTTGTCTCTATTTTTGTTTTATTTTAGTTAGTTTATAAGCACAGTTAGTTCTTTTTTTTTTTTTTGTAAAGCTTTTTTAAATTTCGTTTCAGTAAACTAAAATGATTTTTGAATTGAAGTTTTTGTTGTTTAGTTAGTTTTAGTTAACTATAACAACCTTGGTGGGAAGAGCCATCAGTGAGAAGAGTGGACACTTCACCTTCATTTGTGACTACTCCAAATAAACCACAGTGGTTGGATTCAGTGTCGGAGTGGAGGTTACATCATATGTACTAACATTGGACAACTGATGGTAAGACTTATTTTTCTTTTTAAGGTGGTGTCTAGTTAACAGAGCACTGGTTAGTTATTTGTTGGGAATATTTGTTAGGTTTTTCATTGGCTGTTGCCAGCTGCTAAGTTATGGTAGCAGCTAATGTGGTTATAGGCTAACTTGAAGCCAACAGTGCAAATGTGAAGCTGTCATGTGTTAAACATAGCTGAATGTATGTGTGCAAGTAAAAGACAAAGACAAACCAGAAAAGTAGATCACAGACCTCCACCATCAGCCCTATCTCCTAATAGTGAAGAATCCTTTAAAAAGATTCCTGGATCCAGACTGTGACCCGGATCACTCCCAAAATCTAATCAGTTCTTCCTTATGCCATTTCTTACATTTCCTGAAAATTTCATCAAAATCTGTCCAGAACTTTTTGAGTTATGTTGCTAACAAACAAACAAACAAACCCACCCGATCACATAACCTCCTTGGAGGTTATATAGGAGGGATTATATGGAGGGATAATAAGACGAATAAGTAAAAGTCTTTCTGCAGTCATTCCGCAGTCTGGTCAGGTCTACCAGGCTGCAATAACAGTCGCAATTAGTCAGGTTTACTGTCTTCTTAGTCTCTACTGTTTCAGGTTTGAAAAGAAAATTGTGTCCACAGCTTTAGCTTTAGCACAGATTTGAAGCTGGGTTTCTGATTTACATGTTCTGCTGCTGTTAAATGAAGCAAAACAATGTTAAAGCAAATGTCTGGTAGTTGTTCTAAAGGCCAAAATTCTTTAGGACAACAGTTCATTTTGGCCAGAGGCAAAAAAAGTCTAGTGGATCCCCTGGTTATGGGTATATACAGTGCTTAACAAATTTATTAGACCACCTGTCCTAATTGTCTCGGAGACCATCTAACATCATGAAGTGCTTTAATGCGGACTCTTTCATTTTCAGTGAGTTCTCCACATTTTACCATTTTGAACAGGAAAGAGGAATTTCAAACTGAATTCACATTTTTATACCCAAATTTGAGCCAGCTCACTGGGCTTCTCTGAGAAGTCAGAAATTAATCAAGCATAACATTCAACCACTAAAACTAATTTTTCTCTTCAGGAATGCAAGTAAATAACTATCATTTGACATATTAATCAAGAAATAATAATGTGCTTTACTATTTTTCCATTTTTTGTAAATCAGTACATTTGAAAATTCATGGATAACACTAAGAATTATATTTTAGCATTAAAAATATAATTTTGGTCAAAGAGCTTCTACATATTGGTGTGTTAACCCTTGCAGAAACATAAAAATGATTTTGGTAATTACCAATGTTGTTAATTTGGGGCAGCTGTGGCATAAACCTTACTCTGGGTGGTGGTCTAATAAATTTGTTAAGCTCTGTATATATATATATTTATATACACATATATATATAGTTTATTTGTTTGTTTGTTTGTTTGTGTTTTGAAATTTGACTTTTGTAGTGTGGGCCTACTGTGTATAAATGGCCTTCTTTGCTGTATGGGAAGATTACGTACTAAAGCTTAAAAAAAAAGAAGTTTATTGATAATGAGAGAAATCTTGAATACCTATCAGATCTAGCAGCTACAAGCCTCAACATAATTTATCAGCAAACAATCAAACATCAAGTGTTATTACCTGAAAGGTTTTAAGAGGGATAAATGTATTTATTTTGAATGTGGTATCTCTAGTTCCTCACATCAGTTTCTGACACTTTTTAACAAAAGTGTTCATCATGAATCTGATTATTCTATAGTGAAATGCTTAATTGTTGGAGAACTCTTTCCCCATGATGTTTCTTTTAAAGGTGAGCAGAGCATTGCTGTTATTTCACATTTTGAAGGTTCAGAAACACCCTTGAGTCTGCTCATTGTTGTCCCACTATTTAAACATGCAAAACTGAAGAGGAAAGGGTTAAACTTGTTGGTCTGTAGTGGATGGGAGTCATGATGGGTGACGAGCTGTGATGACAGCCTTCATTAGTCAGCAGGTCATTAAATTTGGAATAAGAGCAGAGGGGCTCCATTTTAATGGGGATGGATAATCCCTCTGGAAAAACAAAACTCTGTGAGAGAGAAAACCACACGTCCAGACAAACTATGAGAGAGTAGCATCAAACTATAGTTTAATACTTATTTAAGCAACTCCAATGATATTAATCAGTCGACTTAAATGTATGATACTGGTCAGTACAATCATGAGAGTGATGTGTTTAAGACTGGATCTTAGTGTGGGTGAAAGCTGTGGTAGAGGTCTTCTCTGTGTGATCCAAGCTCCAGTAAAGCGGCAATCCACATTTCTGACTGACTCTCTGCTCTCAGGTATAAGATTCACAGTGAACATTATTGATTTCCCAGTGCTAAGTGCAGAGCACACCTAAGGCCTTAGGCTAGTACTAACTGCATGACTGTGAAGTGTACTGCTTACAAAGAGCTTTATGAAAGCAGAAAAAGAAAAGGAAGAAAAAGCAGGAAGATAAGCCTGGGTAGTTTGCATGTTTGCTCTAATAGCTTCAAGGTGAAATGAAGTGAAGGTGTACACTTGGCTGCTTTTATGTCGTTTTCGAGCTTGGTAGTTGTTTCTTTTCAGTCATTAAAAATCGAAAGGTGCATTAATCATACATGAAACACAGGGAATGCAATGTGCAATGACTTACACCTACTGTCCACTTCATTAGGTATACCTGCTCAACAACCCTCTACTTACTGCTCAATTATAAAGTCTTTACATTCACTGATCACTTCATTAAGTTGAATATTTAATCTGGGCATCACATGGCTGAAAACCAACACATTTAAGCTCAAAAACACAGTCAAGATGAAACAATATGAAAGCCTGCCAGACCACCAACATGTTCAAAGTGAACTTAATCACCTCTCTAATGCTCAGTTTGAAGTTCAGCAGATCCTCTTCAGCATGTCTAGCCTAAATACATTGACTGCTGCCATGTGATTGGCTGATTAGATATTTGAGAGCAGTTGAGCAGGTGTACCTAATGCAATCATCAGTGAGTGTAAAGACCTAATGGTTGAGCAGTACGTAGTAAGTTGTTACCAACACAGCATACATTTGCAATAGAGTGTAGCCTGTACTTTTAGCAAAATGCTGACTTCAGCATACCAACATGCTCTGAAAAAGGATTTGACATATTTTCACAAGAAAATGTCTTTGTATGAGGTCAAACTCAGAACCTATTGGTCTACCTCTGCTGATAATACAGTGCCTACAAAAAAAGTGTTCATTTTCTTTTATGTTTTACCCCTTTATTCATTTTATAAATCAGTCATGGTCAATATAATTTGGATTTTGTTTTGACAAAAAAGGAAAATCTTTAATATCAAAGCGAAAACAGATTTCTACAAAGTAATGTCTAATATCTAATAGCAATGTCAGTTGAAACATGTAATGTTGAATAATTGATTGCATATACTCACCCTCTTTAAGCCAGTATTTAGTAGATGCCCCTTTGGCTGCAATCACAGCATTGAGTGTGTATGGGTAGGTCTCAATCAGGCTTACACGTCTGGACACTACAATTTTACTCCATTCTTCTTTGCAAAACTCCTCAAGCTCTGTCAGGTTTCATAGGGACTGGGCATGAACAGCCCTTCACAAGTTGGGCCACTAATTCTCTACTGGATTGAAGTCTGGGCTTTAACTCAGCCACTCCAGAACATTCATCTTGTTGTCTTTAAACCACTTCCACGTAGCTTTCGCTGCATGCTTGGGGTCATTGTCTTGCTCTCCCCAGATTAAGTTCTTTGGTAGACTGAATAAGACTGTCCTCCAAGATTTTCCTGTATATATTTGCATGCCTTTTAACCTCTCTCTTTACAAGCTTTCTAGGGCCAGCTGTCAGGAAGCATCCCTACAGGATGATGCTGCCACCACTGTGCTTCACAGTGGGGATGGTGTGTTTGTAGTGATGTGCAATGTACGGTGTCAGCCAAACATAGCGTCTTGACTGATGGCCAAAAAATACCATTTTGTTCTCATCAGACAAAATAACTTTCTTCCACATGACCCCATGGAGGCATAGGAGACATGCCTTTTTGGTGCCTCAAGTTGAGCTTTAATATGAGTTTTCTTCAACAGTGGCTTTCTCCCATAAAGCTTTGACTGGTGAAGAACCTAGCCAGCAGTTGTTGTATGCAGAGTCTCTCCCATCTCAGCTGCTGAAGCTTGTAACTCCTTCAGAGTTGTCATAGGTATGTCTTCGTGGCAACTCTCACTAGTCTCCTTCTTGCACGGTCACTCAGTTTGTAAAGGACGGCCTGATCTAGGCAGATTTGCACATGTGCCATATCCCTTCCATCTCCTGATAATGGATTTGACTGAGACCCATGGTATGTTAAGAGCCTTGGGAAGTTGTTTTTATCCATCCCCAATATATACTTTTCAATAACCTTTTCTCTGAGTTGTTTGGAGTGTTCTTTTGTCTTTATGATGTAATGGTAGCCAAGAATACTCATTAATCAGTGACTGGACTTTACAGACGCAGGTGTCTTCATACTAGTCACCTGAGACACATTCACTGTAGTCAGGTGATCCCAGTTCAGTAATTGTGAGAACATTAGCACCAATTGCCTTGACCTTTGTTGAATTAGGTCATTCACTTTAACAAGGGTGAATATTTATGTAGTCACTTATTTTACTTTACATATTTTTGTTTAATTGGCATTACTTTTTAGAAATCTTTTCAATTTGACATTAAAGTTGTAAACAATTTTTTAAAAGAAGCCAAATTATATCGACTAGCTACTACTGGAAGCTATACTCTGCTCTGTTTATTTACATCAAGGCAGAAGAGCCACAGAAGAAGACACATAAGCTATGCTGCAGCCAGTCTATGCCTTCAGCTGAACAAGTGGTGGAACAATGGGTTACAGTTTGAGCACAAAATCTGACTTACAATGTGGGCCAACATTTTAAATATTCATACTTCTTTGAATGGACTAGCAGGGGCGGCAATGTTTAATGCTTTTATTGGCTATTAGTGCACATCGCAAGATTACTGTCTGATGATTGATGTGAGAAACAGAGTGAAGATGAAGGACTTCAAAGAGCAGATGAATAACTACACTTGCATGC
Organism: Cheilinus undulatus; assembly: GCF_018320785.1. NCBI lineage: Eukaryota > Metazoa > Chordata > Actinopteri > Labriformes > Labridae > Cheilinus > Cheilinus undulatus. Next base: position 37,439,209 of record NC_054874.1, read on the forward strand.
AGATCCTATTTTATGGAGACAAATAAAGGCTATTGTATGGTTCCAGGATTGAAGTGCTCCTCCTGCTCTTCTTCTTGTCTTTTTTCTCTCTATACAGACTCTTTTACAACCAAATGCTGCTGTGAAGTTAGTCAAATCAAACAATATAATTTTAACAGATCAGACTGCTTAAATTTACAGTCTTCATTTAAGGCAGAGCACAACTATTAAAGTATTTACTCAGAGGCAGTAAATTGTTAGGAATTTGGAATATGCTTTATTTGCTCTGAGAAGGACTTAAATGTGTGCACCACATTTATGGAAATAAACCCAACAGAAATTGAGACATCTTATTTAAAAGCACAGATGTGAACCTTGTGGTGCTACAGAAAAATCCTGTTGATCAAAGACCCTGAGCTACATCTTAAAACACGACTGTCTGTTCCAATTTAGATCAAGGAGAAGCTGCACTGATGAGAAATTGTTGAGTTCAATACAACCAAGTTTTATCCTGGCTGTTTGATCATGTCATGATGTGGATTACATACGCATCACACTGCATACAGAAGAAGAAAAATCATAAACAAATACCAGCACAGAGAGCACTGAAATAGTGTGACACACCAAAGCATTCTCTTGTTTTAAAATGATTTTTCAGTGAAAATATCATGTCAGTATTCTTAAGAACAAGGCAACAAATCACTGCAGTATTTTCTGTCTGACCTTGACAGAGTGAATCACTGCAACTCCTCTGTACCAAGCAAAGTGACAACTTTTTATCTGATTCCACACAGAGAGGGAAAAAGACCAAGTTTATCCACATGGCACTGGGTTTTGATATTATAAACTCTCTTGTGGGTATCTTCACTGACAGAAGGAAACACAGTTATTTACTGCCATTCAAAAGGAGACTCGGTACATGTATACAACCATTGTGTCTCATACATAAAAGAGCGCTGCTGCCATTTTACATTCTGCTCCCTGTCACTGCTGTACCTTTTTGGAGAAAGGCAGAATTCTGGCGAAATGGCTGCATCTGTCACCTCCTTCAAAGGCTCTTCATGCATCTTGTCACACCTTTCCCATCCCTCATTGTGAAGGGAGCACTGGCTGGCAGGTCTCCATTGACCTGTACCTGAGCTGTGATAATTGGGCCATTAAGATCTCAAAAAGACACCCAGCATGTGGGAGAGATAAAGTCTAACAGTCTGCCAAGAGAGAGGACTTCCAACTCCTTGGCATCATTTGTAAAGATATTTGCTACGTCATGAAATATGTGTGCAAACATCCTACTGATTCTACATGTGATATGTTATTTATAAAGTACTGAATGAACTCTGGTGTGGCAGTACAACACAAAATGGGTAATCAAAAACGCACTTTTATTTACTGTTCAGTGAATACAAATGTTCATGATCATTGTAAAAAATTGGCAAGAAATAGAAGTAATTTAACTTCGGGGAAATGTACAGCTTATACCTGAACACAGCATAAAACTGGCAACACCACAGCTCACAGCAGCAGAGAGGCCAGCAGCTCCACTGTAGCCTCTGTGTTCTAACAGTTGTACAAAATGTAATGGAGCAAAGAAACAAAAAACTACAACAAAAAAGATGTGCAAAATGCCTATAATGACTTGTAAAATTAACACAATGAAACTGAAATGGTTGTATTGTGACCAAAAACTTACAGAAGGCAGAAAAAGATCACAGCTACATGCAAAACAACAGCTGTGTTTCCATTACATAAAATCTAGACAGCGCAATAAAAAGCTGGTTATGGAAACACCTGAATTTCGAAAAACCTCTCAAATGTCGCTAAAATGTTTTTACACTCTAATGAGGAGGTTTTTCCAGATATTTCCATATAGAAATATATTGCAAAAGTGCAATGGAAACACTTTTTCCACATTTACAAGTCACAGGACGTAACATATGGTGACCCATGACCAGATCACTCTGAGATAACATGGCACATGTGGACAAATAGATTCAAGAAGACTAAACTTTGTTAAACTTAATTTTCTCTTTTACATGTGATCTCAATTAAACTCAGTTTGTAAAAATGACTCATGCTTTCAATGCTGTTTAACACATTAATTTATATTTTTTATGATTCCCTCTGATTGGCTGTATTCATTAGAAATACCTGTAACAATGCTTGCTAACGAAGTATCTGCCTTTTATTTCCACACCTTCTAGATTTTTCCTCATCACTGAAAGAAACAGAGAATGGGCACATATTTAACTACAAATGTAAGTCAGGCAGTCAAACTTATTTTCAGTAAGTACTCTTTTCACTCATGGTGCAAAAGGGTTGACCATCAAAAACAACAATAATCCATCAGAAAGATGAACAAAGGAATCCCAGCAGTGATCTCTGTACAACATTCAACATCTAAACTCACCTGAGGCCTGTGCGACAAAGCTGGATTTTCTCTTAATGAGATAATTTCAGGATTAACCCTTTACCTACTGAGTTTAAAAATGGCAATTTGGACATATTTTGTTGTTATGGCTGTAAAATAGTCAGGAAACGCCCTAAGTCTGAGAGCTTTGGCCCCTTTTCCCAGGAGTACTTCAGCTTGACTTTTCAACATCTGGTTAATGATTATTGCTTATTATATGGAATTATCAGCAGTTTAAAAGAAGAAAAACAAGAAAAATGGATTTGTTTTTCATGGCTTTTATGGGAAGAAATTTTGTTATTGGTCATGAAGTTTTGATTTGACATTTGAGATGTGAACCTATACATGTTTAGAACAATCACCAGTCATTTTTGGAGTCTAGGACTCTTGGGTGTACAAAAGAGAACTATATATGTTCTTCACATACCTCAGTTCAGAAGATGCATCCTCCAAATCCCTGTCCTCCTCTATGAACCGTAGCGGCTGTTTTACCGTTCTTGACGGTCTTCCCCGACATTATAAATGTGCGTAATAAAACACAGACAGGCACAAATGCCGCTATCTAACGCTATTTTTTGAAAACAAAACACCACTCTCGCTCGCTCTCCTTTTACTCTCTCCCTTCTCACTCATCTTCTGTCAAAGCTGCCGTTTTTCGCAGTGCTGTTCGACATTACTATAATATATATACCACATATCATATATTGCCGGAAAGCACAGATTCTCAGCTCTCTGGTAGCATTGGAATTTTTTTAATTGAGCAAACTTTTGAGGAGTTATGGTGTTGAGAATCCGTGTAGCTGTCTCTCCAAACTTCTGGTGTATTGTTATGAATGCCCATGTTTTATGGTTGTGAGTGCCGTAATGAACCATATATGTGCGCATGCCCACATATCTCAGCTTTCCAACACCGTTGGAATTTTTCAAATCAGATAAATTTTGACAGAGTTATGGTAATAATACTCCAGACATATAAAACAGATCATCCCCGCTCCCTCCGTAAGTAAAGGGTTAACCCTGGATTTTCTGTACGATGACCCTGGTTCACTTCTTATTGGGATAAATCACCGCAGTAACTTCTGGATATGAGATCAGCGAGTATAAAAGCACTACCTCCTGACCAATCTGTTCTCTTGGAAAATGGCCTGCCCATTCTGAGAAGATCCTGTAGACCTTGGTGCACAGGTCGTGAGAAGAGCGCTTAAGAGAAAAAGAATATTTAGGGGTAGATGCAGTCCTTTCCATTATTATCATCAGATGGACTGCGCTACATTTGTCAACTGATGGAGCCATATGTTACAAATGTAAGGCATCGTAGTCAGGTGCTCACCGTACAACAGACTTTGTGCATTGCGCTGAAGCTTTTTGCCACAGGTAGTTTAATTCATTAAGCAAATTTTAAAACATAAGTGGTTGTACTCATTTAGACTTTCCTTATAAATATGCCTATGGTGTCTTGTAATCCCATGTGGGATGGGTCGTAAGAGGAGACATGAAATTCATTCATTCATTCATTCATAGGTACTTATATGCACGCTGTTGGCGACGCTGAAAACCTCAGCAAGGACACATGCTGCATTGCTATACGCAAAGTGGTGAGGCCTCTGACAGAGCTACTTAATGTATTTGTGGTTGTCCCCGGCCCCTGCCCATACTTTCATTCAAAGAGGGGTTTAATGCGATAGCAGGTAAGATAATATAGGCTATGTAAAATACAAATAATGTACACCTTATGATGTAGGCTTACTGAGCTGAATGCAGCACGCCCCTTTCACAGGGTTCCCTAGAGTAATCAGCACCATAGATTGTACCCACATCCCCATCTGTGGAAGTCTGGGGGGAAATGAGGCGGACTATGTGAATAACATTCAGGTAGTTCACATAATGCAGAAAAATTTGCAATGCACAAACATTTCATATTCAGTTAGTTCATTATCAATATGTCTTGTCTCAATTTCCATAATTTTTATCATAATCATTATGTCACTCCCAGATCCTCAGGGAGTCTGCACTGTCGCAGAAACTTGAGCACGGTATGACAACTGTACATTTAATATTTTAATCGTGTTCATAAACAGTATTTTGTGTTACTAATCAAGGCCATTCCTTTTAATCTTTGATCTTCACTTGTTCTCAAGTCCTTTTTGCTCCACTAGAGTTGCATTTGAAATAATGGGGTTAATAATAATGTTCACACATGGCATAACTGCAGAAACATAGATGAATGGAATGCACAACTACTCATGCCGTCACGGTGAGGAATTGATATTACAACACAAAATTCACTGAGGAAGCTCTGGCCCAAACATCTGTGCCGTAATAAAGTGAAACTGAGTGATCAGAGTGCTGTCTGTTTATATTGTCCGATGAATTAATATTGTATAATCTGACGAATTTATGCATTAATAAGTGCGCAATTTTCTGCCAGCATTCCTTCCTGGCTTTTGCTGCAGCAACAGTGTTGCTTCTGGCCTGGATGATTGCTTTAAACTCCTCATATTTAAAAAAAAAAAAGGTCTGTTCCTCCATTGAGAAATACGCTGCTCTGCAGAGTTTCTCCATGTTTGTGATTGGTCAGATGCTGCAAACACCACCCCTTTAATGTGAGCGCGCACTGATCCAGATTGGAAAACCCTGGGTGCAGTTACCAAGTTGATAACCAGCTTTGTCATACAGCTGATCTGGATTGTGAATGTCTTGATAAGTTAATCCAGCTAGTGGAGAGATATCCCGGGCTTGTTAATCCAGCTTCATCGTACAGGACTCTGATCACATTTAAACATATCTAAACACATATAAACACTTTGCCCCAGGGCATCATGGGAAAATTCTGCCTACATATCCCCAGATTTGTTTCCCACCAGTCTCATCTATCATCCATAATGACCATGTCTTCAGTTAGCATTCTTCACTCATCTGAAATACCCACAATGCATCACATGGGGCATTTATTCATGGATAATGTAGTTTTTTTGTAGATTTGAAACAGAATGAAACTGAGTAAAGGTAACAAAGTCAGGCTTAGTCATATGGATAAACTTTGGAAGATTGGCTTACATTGCCTAAATTATTCTTGTTTGTGAAAAAAATTACGTGATACATGACAGCATATGTGCAGTTAAAAGCAAGTGACAATATGTTCTGTCATATCAAAAAGATGCAAGGCAAAACAAAAACAAAAAAACAATAATAAACATGACTACAAAATAAATTAAGACTACAAAGAAAGACAAGAAAGACAATGTAGAAAATTACCATAAAATGACTGAGAAGCCAAAACTAGTAGATCCTAGAAAAAGGTGCACAAACAACTTTGAAGCTCAGTAAAACAACCACAAAGAGATTCCTGACAACCTTACAGAGACCTAAAGTGAGCCTGACAAGGTGTAAACCCAACAGAAAAGACACAAAATGACCCAAGGAGGACACTGGGCAACTTCAAAGGGTGTCAAATGACCACTTAAACATAAATGACTTCAAAGAGAAGAAAATATCTCAAAAGGACATTAAAATACAATTACCTGTCAAAAACATGCACACAAAGACAAAGAGCAGCATCAAAGAAAGAAAGAAAGAAAGAAAGAAAGGCGTCTGTAGGACCTTTAAACTGTTTGCTGTTTCAGGATCCTGTTGTCTTGTAATTTCCCTGTGGGCATGCGTAAACTCATCAGAAAAAAAGAAAAACTGGAAGTTAGCATCAGACTGCACTCAAGCAAACAAACACATCTGGCCAGTCTGGCAGGGATTTCACCGCAGACCAATGAGAAAACATGGAGATAATTTGGACCAGAAATCGATTGCAACTGCCAACACCAGTAGGTCTCTGAGTCGTGATAAGGTTTCTCTCTGCTTCATTAAGTAACTCCACTCTGGTGTCCTTCTCAGATCAAACTCAAATACTCATCAGCAGACTGTATTAAGTGCTTGTATGAGAAAATCAAATACAGCACACATAGAGGCTAGATGTGAAAATAAGAAACGGAATACACTGAACAAAATGCAGCTATTCTTTGTCAGCAATGAACAGAGTCAGTGGATTGTATCTCAACAAATCAAAAGAAATCATCAAGCATGGACACAAAGACTGCACTAAGCCTGGATTCACACTGCATATTCACATTATTACATCTCTTCTTTGCATAAGAAGTATCTATCTGCTCAAATAGACACACACTGCTGACCCCTCAGCTTTCATTGTGAGAATTAGAATAAATATTCTTGTTCATTAAAACCACTTTGGATATGTTACTTTTTCTTACAGGGATATAAGGAACCTGTGAGTATGCTTACATGATCACATTAGTCTGATACTAATCTAACCATAGAAAGTATGATCGGACAGATTTGTTTGTCAGTGTCATGAGGTGAATCCATCTTGCACAGCCAGGGACGATTTTAGAATCAAAATTTAGGGGTGCTCAGCTACTAAACACACATTCAGTACACCTCTGATGTCACTGAGCATCATTTATCAAATCAACAATGCAGACATTTAAATGGAATGTGCTGCGGTTCCTCATTATTATCATATTACCACCATCATCATTGTTTGACATGTTAAACTGCCCCCCACAGATCAGCACCTGCCTGATCACATCAGCATAGCTCTTAAAACCCTTCCTGTGGTGAAAGTGAAGAAACAGGCCATTGTCTGCATTATTGCAGACAAATTTGAGGAAAAAATAGTTATGTCAGTACTTTAGTCCTTATTTTTTTGCAACTTTTTTGCTCTACTATATTTAATAGTGAAACAGATCTGTTCTAATTTTTACTTGACACTCATCTGAAAAAATATGCTATTCTTTCCACATTCAGGTTGATAGTGCAAAATAAAACTGATGAAATCAAGGTGTGTTTACAAAATTTAGGGAAGCACCACATAAAATTGCCTACATATGGCGCTCACAACAAAAAAACAAACAAAAAAAAGTTGAGAGAATTAAAAATTTTGAGGCAACAAACTTCAGCAAAATTACAAGTTGGCAATTAAACTTAACCTGTTAATTTATCTCCTGAATTAGCTTAACTTTCAGTTCTAATTTTGGAAATACATTTTTCAGTAATCATTACTTGTACATATATCTTGGATTAATTTAGTTTAACTACACTGTGGAAACTTGCCTACACTTTAAAGTTTTGTCTGTTCCAACTCAAACCAGCATGTTTAGGTAGTCTCCATAGAACTTTGTGTTCTAAATCTGACTACAAGTGACAGTGACTGAAGGGTGCACACTGACCCAGGAAATGCTCTTCTGTCATGCTCAGTATACCATCCATTGTGTGTTGTGCTTGTTATCCACACACAGAACTCCCCTAACTGAGTCAGTAACTTCACAAGTAACAAGTAACAGTAACTTTTGGTGCAAAAGTGTCTAGAACCCAAAGGCATTCTGGGAAAAATCTGCTGATGAAGGGATGACTGTTGACTGATGACTGTTAAATATAAAAAATCTATCTATCTATCTATCTATCTATCTATCTATCTATCTATCTATCTATCTATCTATCTACAGTTGCAAGAAAAAAATTGTGAATCCTTTGGGATTTCTTGGATTTCTCATAAATTGGTCATAAAATGTGTTCTGATCTTCATTTAAGTCACAACAATAGACAAACAAAGTCTGCTTAAACTAAAACTGCACAAAAAAATGATATGTTTTTATGTTTTTATTAAACAAACCATGTAAACATTCACAGTGCAGGGTGGAAAAAGTATGTGAACCCCTAGGCTGATGATTTCTCTAAGAGCTATTTAGAGCCAGGAGTCAGCCAACCTGGAGTCCAATCAATGTGATGAGATTGGATGTGTTGGTTAAAGCTGCCCTGCACTATAAAAAAACAGTGTTGAATTTGCTGTTCTCAAGAAGCATTGCCTGATGTGAACCATGCCTTGCACAGAAGAGCTCTCAGAAGACCTACGATCAAGAATTGTTGACTTGCATGAAGCTGGAAAGGGTTAAAAAAGTATCTCTAAAAGCCTTGATGTTTATGTGTCCACGGTAAGACAACTGTCTACAAATGGAGAAAGTTCAGCACTGTTGCTACTCTCCCTTCGCGTGGTCGTCCTGTAAAGATGACTGCAAGAGCACAGCGCAGAATGCTCAATGAGGTGAAGAAGAATCCTAGAGTGTCAGCTAAAGACTTACAGAAATCTCTGGCACATGCCAATATTTGTGTTGACAAATCTACAATAAGTAAAACATTAACCAAGAATGGAGTTCATGGGAGGACACCACGGAGGAAGTCACTGTTGTCCAAAAAATACATTACTGCATGTTTGAAGTTTGCAAAAGAGCATCTGGATGTTCCACAGCACTACTGGCAAAATATTCTGTGGACAGATGAAACCAAAATTGAGTTGTTTGGAAGGAACACACAACGCTATGTGTGGAGAAAAAAAAAGGCACAGCACACAGACATCAAAACCTCATTCCAACTGTGAAATATGGTGGAGGGGCCATCATGGTTTGGGGCTGGGTTGCTGCCTCAGGGAACGGACGGATTGCTGTCATTGATGGAAAAATGAATTCCCAAGTTTATCAAGACATTTTGCAGGAAAACATAAGACCGTCTGTCCGCCAACTGAAGCTTAACAGATGCAACAGGACAACGACCCAAAGCATAGAAGTAAATCAACAACAGAATGGCTTCGACAGAAGAAAATACACCTTCTGGAGTGGCCCAGTCAGAGTCCTGACCTCAACCTGATTGAGATGCTGTGGCATGACCTCAAGAGAGCGATTCACACCAGACATGCCAAGAATATTGCTGAACTGAAACAGTTTTATAAAGAGGAATGGTCCAAAATTCCTCCTGACCGTGCAGGTCTGATCTGCAACTACGAGAAATGTTTGGTTGAGGTTATTGCTGCCAAAGGAGGATCAACCAGTTATTAAATCCAAAGGTTCACATACTTTTTCCACCCTGCATTGTGAATGTTTACATGTTTGTTCAATAAAAACATGAAAACATATTTTTTTTTGTCTTTTTTTTTGTCTTTTTTTGTATTAGTTTAAGCAGGCTGTGTTTGTCTATTGTTGTGACTTAGATGAAGATAGATCAGAACACATTTTATGACCAATTTATGAGAAATCCAAGAAATCCCAAAGGGTTCACATACTTTTTCTTGCAGTTGTATCTATCTGTCTATCTATAAGGGTATATTAATAAACTGTATACATATAAATTAGTGCTGTTACGCGATAAGAAAAATTAATCAAGTTAATCATATCACTATGCTTGGATTAACCATGATTAATCACAGTTTTTTTAATAGCTTAAGTATAATTTTGTTTCTAGATTTTTAAAGGTTGTTATTGTCAAGTGTGGTGTAAGTGTAAGTCAAGTGTAGTGGAAAGTAGAGGTGGTCTTAGCTGAGTAGTGCCTGAGTTAAAAAGCTATGATTCAGCCTGTCACATCTATTGTATATTCCTCAAATATAAACTCATTTTCACACTGTATTTATTGAAGTTTCTCATCAAAAACTTAATTTTCCCATTTTTATGTGACATTTGAACATATCATAACATGGAATACAGTCGTCTGATTTACTGAGGGTACCTGGACAGATCATATTTTCCATCTTCAGCTCTAAAGTTCACGAATTAACTTCAAGTTTGTCAATTCCACCGTGGATTTCTACACTGGATTTGAACTGAAAAATACAGGAGCTGAACTGGATTTGCTACCACACTGGATGTAGCAGGTAGCTAACAGCTACACATATAAGTTTTATTCACTCTAAAGTCAAGTTTGACAGCTAGATTCAGAGTTTTATGAGTGGAGAGTTTGGTTGTTGGTGAGTTATGACCTTCTTATTGCACTCCACACACTTTAAGAAGATGACGATAGATTTTTCATTTTTCATTTTAAAATTCGGTTAAGGTTTTTTCGGCCACCTCTTGCGTACAGGTATACAAATTCAAAGTATCCCACAACCCCTCCATAGTGTGTTGCGACTCCTCCATGGGTCCCGACCCCCACTTTGGGAACCAGTGATCTAAAGGGCTTCAGCAAGTCTGACATGCTGCATTTCCATCCTTTAGTTTTCCACTTTTCTTTTACAGCACATTAGATTAGATTTAGACCCACAGTATATCATTATAATCCTCCATTATGTATGTTTGTTTAAATTGGTCCAGATCCTGGTACAAAATGTTCTGCATTGTTCTTGCTGCATCCATCCTCAATCTTGATATGCTTTGTTCTTTAATATTTTTATATCTCCCGGTGTTATTCTGCTGCCTCTGAACATAAAGTGCTGATGAAAAATCATTGCAAAAGATTTTTTCTATCATTCTGTTATATAAATTAAATTTTCAAAAGACTCCTTACCTACACATTATGGACACACTTTTACATTCTTTTGATACTAATTTGCTTCATAGCATGCAGTCAGAGTCCTTAGTGGCAGTACAAATATAATCTTCAGTTCAGAAAGTTACACAGAGGTCTGCGTCCTCAGGCAGCAGATGCAGGGATGAGGGTGATAATTACTTTTAAAGGTGTTGGATTTAGTGGGGGAAATGGGAGCACAGCTGAGGCTAATTGTAAAGGGAAGGAAGCATCTCGTGATGGTAGCACTTTCAGGCTGAAGGTCAGGACATGTGCTGTCAGACTCTTCTCCCTGTAATAAATAGAGTCGCCCAAAGGAAACAGTCCAGGAAAGCTGGTCTTTGTCCAGCTGGTGTTCCTTTGGTGCATGGATAAATGTCGGTGAATTTTCCCTCCAGTACCCACATGTTTTAATGGCTTCAGCGCCAGTTCAGATAGCTATGTTGTTTAGGAATTTAGACTTTTATGAGATACTTAAGTTAACATTTAAACCACCAAAAGGCATTATAATAGTATTTTGAAATTCAAAATGATAGAATTCTTGTTTTACAGTCCTGTGATCTTCTCATGCCTGATAGTGCATCCCAAAAGCTCTTCATGAATACATAGCTTGAGATATTCTACACTGCAAGACTGAACAGGTGAAGGTTGTAAAATAATTCTAAGTATTGTTTTTTGTCATTATACTTAAAATTTTTGACAATCATCCCTTTATCTGCAGTGTTCCATGAATGCATTTGGGGATTAGACACTTCTGTAACATGAGTGAAGTTTCTCACACAGGAAGCAACTTTAACACATAAAGTAAAATGAACCAAACTCCATCCAAGTGCAGTTTCTGGTTTAAAGTGCACCTGTCAGTGAAAGACCGAAAAGAAAAACTGAGTCATAACTTAAAAATCCAAAATAGCTGAGTTGATAGAACACATTATTTAGTTTTGAGTAAACAGTACTCAATCAGCGTTGTTTGAGATGAGACACTAGCAATCTAAAAATAGCTTGTTGTCGTAAAAACTCTGGCGGAACTTTAGTTCTGTTTCTGTTATCATACAAGACTGAATAAAAACAATAGCGATGGACTGTCAGGCGTTTATCTAATCCATGATATTTGCCTCACTAAAACAGGAGAGTGGAAGGAAAAGGGTGAGCTGCAGTCACAGGGCGAGAGGAGCAGTTGGCGGTGTGTGTGTGTGTCTGTGTGACAGAGAGGAGAGATAGTTTGTGTATCCGTCTATGAGTGGGGGGTCAGTCTGACGACAAGCATGAACGAACTAACGCTGGCCCTCCCCCACAGTTTCTAAAAATCCTGGACGAAACCCAGTTTAGTAAAATTTGCACGTAACCAGTTGCTTTTAATATTTTGAGTTGTATCAACTAATTGGGGATTACAGTGTAAATTATATATTTAAAGTTGATTCATTCTCAAAAAAATCCTTTCCAGGAATTAAATACTATGAAAAAATCAGTTTCATCAAATATTTTGAGGACTTTTAACTTGTTCTATTTCACAATGCAGAAAAGGGGCTGTGTAATTCCCTTCAACCCAAAGGATACAAATACTACCAGAATGCACTGGGCTTGTTGTCGTCCAAAGCCATGCTTTGGCTTCTCCCTCTTAGACAGTAATGACCAGTGCATCTTATGGGCGATTAAATGTAAATACAAAGCAGATTTCCACATGTGGCCTTGTCAGACAATGATAAAGTGCTTGGATAACAACTATGTTTAAACTACATACAGTAGATGCACAGTTACCACAGTCGCATCACCAGCTGTCTCCACCTCAGATTGGAGCTTCCCCTTCTCTCCTCACCAGCTGGTGTTGCCTCACCCTCTGCAGTAATGTTGCAGTTATGGGTCCTATACCACTGAAATTAATTCACATTTTTGCCTTTTCTTATTATCCAAGGTCTGTTTTTAACCTGTCATCATCATGTCTTTGTCATGAGTAAAAGGTTGTCAATGATCATTTTTATTAATATTTTAGTTGACAAAACTAACAATGGCATTCAGGCTCAACATGGAGCCTTGAATATCTGACTCAGTATTAAGATCATTTTCCTCTATATCCACATTCACACTGGTTTCTGCCATGTTCTTCCAAGGTGTTCTCACCACCTAATCTTAGTCACAATGTTTTGATTGTGGTGTAGCCCCTCTATAGAGGTGACTCTCTGGAAGATGAATGAATGCAGAAGTAAAAACTGTAGTTTTAGACATCTGAAAAGCTCCTTCTCCTCGATAAGACACTTTTTTGCTTCGCTTTATTTCATTTTACTGAAGTGTGGGTAAAAGCTGCACCAGGCCGACTATAAAATACACTCACGATATTGATGCTTTATGTGCAATAAAGTTCAACACGATTAAAATCACAAAAGAACAAATCTGCCATGAATTAAATAACTCAAACCATACATCCCACCAGTTTGTACCTCTGTGATGTCTTTCTGTCTTTTCATGGTGTGAGAGTGGAAATTTTTATGTTTGGCCCTGCTCCTTCTTTATTGCCAGTGTAATTGAGGGATAGGCTTTCATTGGAGAGGTCCTATCGCTACAGTGAAGAGACCTGGCAGGCGTCTGTACACGGGGAGACCAGTGCAGCCGAGCCATTTGCTGTGCCAGGCATTTCACATCATTGTGGATTCCATCATCGTTGAGCCCCAGGCGGACTCGATGGAAAATATCAGCCACAGAAATAATTAGCTAAGGGAGAACTTCTTGTGACCGGCGACCCACCAGCCACTCTGCTTCTCGTGTGATTATGCCTGTCCATCTGCATCCTAAACAGAGATTTTTTTTTTCTTAAGGGTTTTTAAATTTCCCTTCTCTACTTTTATTGCAGGTCTTTTCACATGGACAGCATTGCTCTTGAATTCTCTGTCTTCTTCATGTATTATGCTCAACTTCTCATTAAGCAGCTTTCTGGCATACTAAAGATAAAATTATAAACAATATGAGCATGTGCATTTGATTTATGTAGAAGCAAACTTTAATAAATATGCTCTGAAGTAAAAGTAAAAAGAATTCACTTCAAGAGTAACTAATAAGACCACTTATTACAAAATGAGGTTGGTAACATACTTTATTTTGTACTCAGTCAAAAACAGTTGCATGGAGTGCTGCATGGATTTTAAAAGTTTAAAAATGCGTGAAAAATGTAGTGTCTCTCTGGTGACCTTCAGTGTGGGGATCCAACTTAAAGTTTTGAGGAGATCTGAGGCACTCAGAGGGACTGTTGATGAAAAGCCTTTATTCCATGAGGGCTACAGAATCATCAAAACATGCCAACATGTTTCAGCCTAACAGGCCTTCATCAGGGCAGTTACAAAATGGCTGCCAAGCTGCTTCCTTTAAAGGTTCTCAACAGGTAACATGATTACTAGTAGTCACATGATAGAGTCAAAGGTTACACAGTTAAAAGATGTAAAGCATCAGTTAAATGATGTCTAAGTACATTAAACACATCTTAATTAAGAATCTGTATCACTTTATACTGGATTGACACAGAAATGTTCTTTCTAAGCAGTTATTAAATTAACTGAGAACTAGAAGAGATACAATAAGAGAGCAACAAAAAAGGAGAGAAGTCCAGTTCCCCATTTAGACCAGGAAATTGTGTTGCTTTTAATGTATATATCCAGAAGGACTACACCGGCTACACCGGCGCAGGCAAGCAGACCTGGATTTGTCCCCAAAATGTCAACATCTAAGCTGACTAGTGGGATCGCTAATGGGTCGCTAGAGACTGCAGACCACCGACATTGTTGACGACAAGGGGCTTCAAGATATCATCCAGGTCGCCTCGGATGACCTGTACCACAGAACACCAACGAGAACTACTGTCACAAGAATCAATGAACTGTGTGACAGCTAAAAAGGCAACTACAGTGGAGCAACTGGCCCAAGCTACTTTACAGCAGAAGTTATTTCGTACCTGATGTGTTTGGCTTTGGGCTCATTTGCAGTTTATAAATATTATTGCTCAGTGAATTAAGACACTCTGATTTAAAAAACACAAATATGTTTAAAAACACTAGTTTGTTTAATATTTCTTCATTTAAACACCATGCATGTACTAATTAATCTCACAGAAAAATGCAAGTAAATGATAGTATTTTAAATGTTAATTTATAAATAATAATAATTATAATAATAACAATTAAAAAATACATTTTTTAGTAAAAGTGCTTTCATAAGGGCTGTACATGAAGTTAAAATAAAGAAAATAAACACATGATATTATGAACCTTTAAAAATGTAAAAATTACTGAAACTAAAGGAATGCTGTGATTAGTCATGATTAATCACAGCATAGGGATGTGATTAACTATTTTTTAAATCAATTAACAGAAATAGTCTAAAGATGTCCATATTTGGACCACTTTGCCATTTTCCTCTTCTTTTCCTTCATGGACTCACACTAATGTGTTCCTCACCTGAATCAGTAAATGTTGAGTGAGCGTGCATTATAAGGGGTGCTTGATTTGTTTTCTCCTTGCTCCCGTTTTATACGTAGTTGGAGGATTTAGTAATGCAAGTAACAAGCCATTAGCAAGAGATTAGCATGGATGCTGCTATAGCGTCTGTTTTATCAGAACTTGACGACATTTCATCATTAAAAGCAAGAGCAAAGTAGAGTTGTGAGTTGGTTTCTTTTCAGAAATGACAAAGTCGTGTACTGACATGTCTACAGTTGTCATGGTTCGCATTATGCAGTTCTCTATGGAGTTTACAGAGAGAACGTTCATCCAATCACCCTCCGAGTTTTTTTTTCAAAGGCTCTGCCCTTTCCCAAACAGTCATGTTGGCATGTCAGGTTAGGGTCCAAGCTGACTTATTCAGATAATGTCATATCTGTCTACTACTGTAGGATATCATTAAAGAGAATTTTTATGGATCACTAATATTTTTAAAGAAAAGTTTAAAAAATGTACAAAGGCGTTTATTCATTTTTTCACTTCCTCTGTCAAGCTCAGTTTGAACAATGACTTATTATAATAATCTATTATGATGTGTGAGAGCTGTCTAGAGTTAACTTACGCTCTGCTCAATAAGATGATTGAATACATGCAGGTGTAAAGGTGTGCTCAGTGACTAGAGGTCAAAGATGGAGCAAACATGCTGTGTTTCCATTTGCTCTGTGCGTCATAGCACAGTGAAACTAATTCAAGCTAAAAATAACACTGACAGTTGAAGTTTGGATTTCTACATCAAACAGTGAAGTTAAGGTTTGGTCACCTATGATCAAGGCAAATGAAGGTGAGACTTTGATAATGAAATGTATGGCAGGTTTTAAAATATATATTAATGATTATTCATATTCTGAAAAATTATTTGGCTCTCTAGGCATTTGTAAAAATACAACTGTTTGCTTATGATGTCGTGGGTTGTGGAAATTAATAGTTTTATTTGCATTCATATTCAATCTGGCGTCGGTTCACCACCTCACTGAACGTGTCACCAATTTCCCTCTGCCTCCAAAACGTTCGTATGCATTGGTTTAAGTTTACAGGTGTGCACATTTTACTGTCAGGTCTGCTTTGTATAAATCACACTCTTTGTATTGTAGCATTTGTTTAGTACGTACACAACATTTTTAAACGAGACCCTTTACCTGGTGAGTAGATGGCTAGTGAAGGTAAGGGAAAACTTCTTAATACCTAAAAGCATGATGGTCAAAGCTTTCACTACGCCTACAGACAATTCATTAATGGGGAAAAAGTCAAGTGGAGCTTGCTTATTTACTTGTAAAGAAAAGATGCAATCTTCTGTTTCTGCTATTGATGTGGTGATCATGAACGAGCAGGTTTGATGAGCTGACTCCCTTATATGAACAATAAGAGGATCCTGTTTGAGAGCCATTTATTTTATTTTTAAATTTTGTTATTTGATTAATAGGGATGATCTTTTCACAGCATCCTTCAACCAAAGGCACACCACACTTTAAGGACTCATGCTTGGTTGTGAAATGCTAATGTTTCATATCAGGGGTCAGACAGCCCAGCCAGTGAGAAGAGCTCACCTGTCAATAAAGGTAATTTGTGAGGACAGTATATTAAAAATAATAAGAATGCTATGACATTTTTATTAATCAAAAAATAAGCATAGTTTTAGTAAAAAAAACAAGCACAATTAACAATCATATGTTGTAGCATTGCTATATATGGCAGGTCAAATGAAGCCAAAATGGTTTTAATGAAGAGCTGTTTTGGAGCCAGAAGAATTTATATTCTTGCTGAGCTGAGCAAAATGATACGGATCACTAAAAAGGGGCAAAATCCCATCACTGCTCTCTGTTTTCCAAGAAGTCCACAAATGGTGTATCAGAAGGGCAGCATGAGTGGGTCAATAGGTGCACACAGCAGCAAGAAAACAGCCCCGATCTTTGTAACCACATGGTGAAATGGAAAGATTTAGCATTGCGTCTTTCAAAGGCAGATTTTCTTACACTGTTAATTATTATTTAGTTCTTAGTAGAAAGAAATATGGCACTCTGGGATCTGTTAATACCTTACATCAGGACAACAATGGACATTTTCTAAAAGAAGTTGAACTGATTGTCAAATTTGATCCTGTCTTGAAAGATCACACGGGACGCACAGCATACCACATACTTGGGGAAAACAATCCAGATTGAGCTAATTAGCTGTGACAACGGCAAAATAATTGACACAATGGTTAAGAGGAAATCAAAGATTCTAAATATTATGCCATAATATTGGATTTCACCCCAGATGTTTGCCACCAAGAACAAATGACTGCTGTAGTGTGCACTGTCAGTCTTGATAAAACACCAATAAAGGAAATAAAGGAGCATTTATTGGGGTTCCTTGAGGCACCTGAATCTACTGCTGAAGACTTGTCCAAGCTAATAACTAATAGGCTTGAAGAACAGAACATCCCTTTTCAGGACAGTAGGAGGCAATCATACAACAAGAGGGCAAATATGTGGGGCAGAAATAAAGGTATGCAATCTTGGCTGTTGGCACAAAATCCATGCCTTTTATGTGCCCTGTGGAGCCCATGCCTCAAACCTAATGGTTTCAAATGTGGAGTAAAATTGCGAGGTTTTCTCTCCTCAAAGATGAACCTTCTTAGGGAAATATGTTAACAACACACTGACATCCTGGAGTGAAATACCTAGAAAGAGCCAGGTTAATAGTTCTGGACCTTTACACTATCAGGCAAAGTCTTAGAAGCATTTTGTTAAGAGGTCAGAACAAACACTTCTGCATCCACAGTGAAAGTTGAGGCCCAGTCGTCATTTAGATTCCAAATTTGTTGTGTGGTCTGAAACATCCTCACCAAAATTCACACTACAAATACGCTCCTCCAATCAGCTAACATGCAGCTTGATGTTCCTGTGGGCCTCATCCATAAAAGCAGAGAACATTTAAACAACTGGTTTCAAAGATGCATAGGTCTCAGCAAAAGAGATATGTGAGCAAATGGACACAGAAGCAGAGCTGAAGAACAAGAGATTGCGACCACAAAAACAGTTTTCCTAGGAGTCGACGGCTGAGCCCCAAGATGATGCACTGAAGGGACTAGAAGTGTCTGTTTTCAATGTTGTGGTAGACTTGCAGCATTTAGGTTCTGGTCACAGGAGAAAATTAAAGTTAACTTTGGGGTACTTTATAACTTTGGCCCGCTAGATGCACCGGCAAGAGGGGAACAGTGCAAGCTTCTTGCAGAAAAACTCACATACAGAGACACTAATGTAGACAGAGGTGAACTGGCTTTTAAGCAAATATGAGGTCTTTACATACCTTAGTGAAAATGAGATCCCTCTCCCTGTGACTGTGGCAACTGCAGAGCAGAGCTTTTAGCAACTTCACGAAATAAACACATCCATGGCACAAGAGAGACTGAGCGGACTTCCAGTCATGAGCATAAACAGAAAAGTTATAGGAAGATTTGCTACAGTGATGCCATAAATTACTTTACTTCATGAAAAGCGAGAAAACATAAATTGAGTGGAAATTTTACAACTATTCAACAGTTGTATTTAAGATGTGTTAATAGTTTTGTTTTTTGTTTTTTTGTTTTTTGTTTTTTGTTTTTTTTTGGGGGGGGGGGGGTTGCACAGCTGTGTTCAGAGTATTTTTTTTTTTTTTTTTACCTTTTCATAGTTTTAAAGTTATCATAAAGCACAATATAGATTAGTCTTGAATTATCTTGTTTCAGTTTTTTCATCTTGTTCAATTTTTTAATTCTTATTTTGAGAACAAGTTAAAGCAGGGCAGTAGATTAAATCAACAGATATTACTGGGTGGGATGTTTTCTACATGATTAATGACTTCAATTTGTGTATCATCACTTTAACTTGAAAGTCCCTGTATAAAGTGTTTTCCGTTTGGTACCTCGGTTTTGAAGTCATAGTTTGGTATTTTTCAGTACGGTAATTAAAGCGAATAACTTTTTTTTTTTTTTTTTAATTTAAGCAAATTGTAATAAAATAAATGGGCTAAATAAATGACATTTAAATTATCAATAATGCTGCAACCTCCTTCCAAAAGATCTTCAATGAATAAAAATATTATTAAATAAATACATTGAGAATTACTAGGTAATTAAATTGATATATTGACATATTTATACCCATTTTTTAAAAATCGTGTTTGTGTTTATTTGAATAAACCTGTACATGTGACAGATGGAATGAGTTATCCAATCACATCAGAGGAAATTAAAAAAAAAAAAAAAAAAAAAAAAAAAAGAGAAACTCAATTTACTTCCAGCTAAAGTGGGAGAGTTTCACAGAGTTGTGCCCCAAGGGAAACTTGAGAAGATTGAAGAAGAAAGAATCCTCAGAGTGACTGGCAGAAGTTTTAGGACTTTAGTCCATACACTTCTGATTAGCTGGCACCCCTCAACTTGGAAGATGTGTTCACAAAGAAATTAACCAGTGTTATTTGGAACCCACTTTAATGAATGCTGACAGGTGCTGACAGACTTCCAGGCACACTGTGTGCCCCAAGTGTAAGTCAACTTTCTTTACTTTATACTTGGAGGGTGCAGTGTCACTCACGAACAAACTGCCACTCATCTACTCCATTATTATTAATGATAATAATAACTTCATATATAAAGTGTCTTGCTGTGTTGGCTTTGATAGAGAGAGAGTTTTGTGAAGGGACGGCTTGAGAGTCCAGCCTGTTTAATGCCACTGTACATTGGCCCTTGTGGCCCTATAAACAGCCCAGCTCACTCAGAATTCTCCTGGTCTGCCAGATTAGCCACCAGGCCTGTTTACTTTTTACCTAGCAAAAAACATTGCAAAAACTATGTTTCCCTACCTTAGAACAAATGTAGACATCCATGCTGATCTTCATATGTTGAGCTGAGCTTGATCCGGATGAGAGCTGTGTTCATGTGAGGTTGAGGGAACAGGATAAAATACACTTCATTGTCAAGCCTCTCAAGATACCTAGTATTAGTGCTGACTTTACCTCCATGCACATTTTCTGACAGCTTTTCAAAGCTATAGCTGTTTAACTTTCAATACAACCACATGAGCATCAAATTTTCAAAATATTCTTTTATGGAGGTCTAGTAACTGGATGACTTGGTTCAATATGTAGTGGCAAGAAATTTGATCAGCTCTTGGCATTGGGGGACAAGGCTTAGCAATAGGTCAATAAGCTAATCTCAGATCCTCTGCCAGGGAATTCCAGAGCTTTGGGGCCTGAGCAGCAAAGGCTCCAGACAGATAAATAAAAAGGTAAAAGATCAGAAATATGGGATACTGCCTGGTCATGTAAGGCAATAAAAGTGAAAAAAAAATTTCCCTCACTGACTGCAGAGTACAGAGGGTTGCCACAGTAAAGTCTGGAGGTGATGAAAGTGGAATGACATTTTCTAAGTCTGACAATGAAAGTGTGGCAGAGAGAAGTTTCTCTCCCTCTCTGCACCTTTAATGTCACAGGGCTGCTGGTGATTATTCAGTTGGCTCCTTGATTGCGAGGTGGCGCCGCATGGTGATAAAGCTGTGTGGCTTTATTTCCGCATTGACAGCAGGGCTTGGTGCAGCTGGCATAACCACGGTCAGCGTGGCTTCCTCAGTTGCTGTTTCTGTTTCAAGTGTTCTCTATGATGGCAAGTTGTGCCTGCTGGCATTTGTTTTGTGGAACATTTTGATCATTAGCATTATATTGGCCTGAAGTTCCCCAAGGTGGCATTGTTGGAAAAAAAAATACTTAGTTGCAAATACTTGGAACTATTTTCTTGAGTAAACCACTGGGAAGAGTGACACAGTGCGCGCCTCAGGCAGTGCCATAGTTACTTGGAATTCCGGCTTTGCATTTGCCTTTAAAACAACTCCATCTTGTAATTATTTCATAGCGTGGTGAATGTGCAGGTCACAACTTGTCCACGAGAGCTTTTTGGAGTTGTTGGATTGTGTATTTGATGAGTTTGATGAGGGATAGCCGGAAATACCATATGTCTCCATAGCATTGGTAAAGCAGCTCGTATCTCAGCCCTGCCGATCTAAAAATAGCTTGCACCGACAACTAAAGGTACTAAATCTATTACTAAGACTATAGGGATTATGGCAATGGGCTAATTTGCCAAAATGTTGAAGTATCCCTTTAAGTTAGTACATTAACTACATGAGATTTTAGAGCAGAGTGTGCTCCCACCCAAAAAAAAACATCTCTTTCGGGAAAGCCATTATATATTTCAGTAAAACTAGCTAAACCACATAAACACATAGCATATCCATTACAACAGTATGGCTTCACAGGACAAAGTGTCCAGGTGCTTTAGTCCAGATCTAGTAGTTTTTTGTTTGGTTCCTCTGACTGTGACAGAATGCACATCCCCCAGAATGGTGTTGCCAAGTGAAATATGTCATGGTTATCTTTCTGGTGGTTGAGGTTAAACATTTTCAACAGTAATGACAATTAAACAGTGAGGTGATTAAATGTATGCATGTTTGAATCTAATATTGGAGTTCTGGGTAAAGATAAAGTGTGGTAACTTCTTCAGTATCTCACCTACAGTATTTCAGCTCAAACTTGTAAAATGGAGCACAGGTGTCTGCATGCTTGACCTGAGTGCCCTTCTGCTGACTCATCCTCCTGCAAACTGGCCAACACCTACAAACCCCTTCCAAGCTCTTAGTCATGCCCTGATTTGGCTGCACAAGACTTTGAAAACAGTTATTTCATCTCTATTTGGGGCACATGGATTTTACTTCCTCCAATCTGCTTTTTCAGCCTGTTTTGACCAGACAGCTGCCTCAGATATAGGTTTTTATTTCACACATTTTAAATCTTGATACTTAAATTTATTCTAATCTTTTGATAACAAGGATTAAAGATCTAAAGATAAGATTATGAGTAGTACAATATGGCTTTTGTTATTTTTATCACACTACTTTAAGCCTACATTCCTGTCTGGTGTTACTGTCACGCACACATTCACAGGAATAAAAGTGATTCTATGTGTGGATGTAATTTTTCTCTTGAAATAATCTGCTCACATCTGAGCCTCTGAGATGCCCACATTAGTTTACACCAAGAGACAAATCCAAGGTGAACCGTCCTCACATCATCAATGTCGCAACATGTGGAGCGTCGCTTCGACACGGCTCTTGATGATGTGAGTCAATTTGCCCACAGAGGACACTTTTCTCCTATTGACCCTGCTGATGTGTCATCGGCAATAATCTCAGATAGCGTTTGATAGGAAGCGCTCCTTTCATCAAACAGAGGCACAGATCTCCACTCCTTGACACCGTCATCTCCTTGTGCTTCAGGAGGATTGCCCAGTGATTTCAAATGAGGGCCAGCTGACACACTTCACTAAGTGGAGATGAACCAAAGTGTGGGTGTCATTCATAAGAAGCAATCAGCAGACGAGACGGAGGAGGGAAACTCACGCTATCGCACACCTGGTGCTTTTATGCAACAGAGTTGGATTTTTAAACATTTACTTATGCAACTTTGAATGGCATTGACAATCATGCTCGGGTATTAATATAGACCAGCAGTGTCCATTATGCACACATTCAAGAACTGGCCAAGGAATCCCACAGCAAAAAAGAAAGTGCATGTTTGCACGCTACATTAATGTGATTTTAAGATCATAAACATTAGGCTAGAGATCCCATCCATCACCTTCTGCTTAGTTTTTTGCCTCATTGTGAAATGTTCACATCTTTAAAATCATATCTGATGTTGTGAGAAACCATCCATTTTCTGCACTGCTTATCCCGTTAGGCATAGCAGGGGCTGGAGCCTGTCCCAGCTGCCATTTGGCAAGAAGTGGGATACACCCTGGACTGGTCCCCAGTCAATTGCAGGGCTGAAATATAGAGACAGACAACCAGGCACTCGCACCTAAGGCCAATTTTGAGTCACCACTGAACCTAACCTAGTAAGTTTTTGGTGATGGGAGGAAGTTGGAGTACCAGGAGAGAGCCAAAACATGCATGGGAAGAACATGCAACTTGGCACAGAAAGGCCCTGACCGAAACACATCAACTCTGACATCTCCCATGATATGGACCTTGGCCTTCAGTTTGGAGATGGTACTAGGGCTCACTGTAAATAATGCTGCAACTTGGTTTTGCAGACACCCAGCGGTCAAGGTGTCATGCTGATTCTTGGAGCAGACACCTACTGACCACTGTAGCAGGGCCCATGCTCACAGGTGCTGAAATCTTCTTCTGGGTGTAGCAGAAGCTCAAAGCAAGAGACAAAAGCAACAGCAGAATAAGCTGTTCGGCATTGGCAGAGCAGATTTGTCAGATTTTTCAGGGGTGCAACCCACATATTCAGCACTGCTGCTCATCCCACAAATGCATGTTCCTTGCAAATGTGGTACCATTTAAAAAGTAAATAAATACTCTTTCTAACAGAATAATGTTTTATTGCAAAGAAGCATTGTTACAACGAAGAAATTATCTAGCAAATAAAATCTACTTTTTGTGCTAAATTTAGACAAACAACCAAGCACACTCACATTATGACCAGTGGACAATTTAAAACCAACAATGAACCTTTAAAAAGGTGAAATAAACCAAGGCACACTTCTTTTAAAAAAAAGGTAAAAGTCTATTTCTATTTCATGATGGATGTTAACAACGAAGATAAATCATGGAAAAGCTGGAAAACAACTAGCACACAACAGTCATACTGACGGAATATTTAGAGACACCTACTAACTTAAAGAGCATGTCTGTGGACTGTGGGAGGAAGTTGAAGTACTCAGAGAGGACCAGGGCAAACACGAGGAGACATGCAAACACAGAATGGTCCTGTCTGATGAGGATTTGAGACGGTACAATTTTTGGTGTAAGACAGCAGCACCTTGCAAAGCAGACGGATTTGCCAGCCTCCACCTCCGTCATCTGGGAAATCCATCTTGCAAAGCTCCAATCTACAACATTTGGGTTGAACTGAAAATGGTGGAGAATGATGCAGTAGTTATGGGTGGAGTTTAGATGGACTGGAAGCCGTTAGCAATGACTTCTGCCAGTATAGCAGTTAGCTTGGATGTGGCTATTGTGTAGCAGCAGTTTTTTTTTTTTTTTTTTTTTTTTGATAGATTTATTTTGGGGCATTTTTTGTGCCTTTGTTAGATAGAGGATTCGAACCCCGGCCGCCCGTGTACATGGGGAGCGCCTTTAACCACTAGGCCACCTGCTCCCCTAGGCCACATTTATATTCAAACAAGAACACAGCGCCACACTGAAAACTATTCATGATGTAAAAGATGCTTTTGCTCCTCTCGGACCTGTCTCAGCATTAGTTTGTGATCTCTACCGCAGGGTGAAGTTATACTGCAAGTTGGTGCATACTGTGGCAATTAGCTCAAACGTAGCTGTGGAAAAGCAGCTGTGAGAAGGGTACAAGGGTAGAGAGTCACACTGAAAGCTTCTCTTGGGGGTGAAGACATTTTTGCTCTTCTCCCGACCACCACATAAGTTTTATCCATAACATAATCCACTGTTCGAATACTACAGCAGTGTTTACCTGTTAGTTTGTGCGGAGCTGCACATGCATGCTACCACATTTTGTCATCTTGCTCTGATTAGCCCATAATGAATATGACAGACATGTTTGTCCAATCACCTTCTGAGAATTTTCTTTAAAAGTCAAGCCCGATCAAGTGACTTAACACAGCCTTTTTGCACTAAACCTCAGTTGCGACCAGTTTGTGCTCCACGTTTCAAAGTTGAAAAATTAATCCAACTCGGCTGAGAGTTCTGCTGGAAAAATCTAGTTATCTTTTTTGCACCCCAATTATGTGATTTGTTTTCATGTTTGAAGGAAGGTGGAGTGTTGTATGCAATAATTTTCAGTACATAATGATGCCTGTTTTGAATGCCCACCATCTGAGGGCCAAAGATCAAAAGCATCCAATATTGACCTTTGGTCATGAGCACAGAGATCTTTCCAGATTCTCTGAATCATTCGATGATATTGTGAACTGTAGTTAGTGGGATATTCAAAGTCTTTAAAATTTTATGTTATGTTTTCCTGACGTTGTTCCACATTTTTTGTTTTTCACAGATTGGTGAACCTTTGTCCATCTTGACTTCTGAGACTATCTCTAGAATGCTTCTTTTATACCCAGTCACATTACTGATCTGTTGCCAATTTACCCAATTAGTTACAAAATGCTCCTCCAGATGTTTTTCAATTTTTTACCACTTTCTTTTTCAGCCTTTTGTTACCCCATCCAGATTTCAAAATGAGCAAATATGTTTCATGAAATAGTACGAGGTGTCAGTTTTACCAGTTGATATGTTGTTTATGTCCTACTGTGAACAAAATATAACCTGGTATGCCAGATGGATGCGTTTCACACATCCATCTGGTAAACCTCTCATACACAGCATTTAAGAAAAGGCAGAGGCTTTGAAAAAAAAAAAAAACTTGGGGGGTTTGGATGAATGCTCTGTTTGTCACATCTTTATGGACCAATCAGAGCAACAAAACAATGACATAGCTTCTACTGAGGATTCAACTTCCTAGAGAACTGCATAACGTGAACCATGGCGACTGTAGACATGTCAGTACATGACTTCTGTTGTTTTTGAAAAGAAAACAATGCTGTTCTTTGTTCTTCTTTTAACAAAGAAATATCAAGTTCTGATAAAACTGACGCTTTAGCACTCAGTTTCAGAGTGCTTCTCATGAGACTTAATTGTTAGCAGGCTAAAAAACTGCTGCTTCCCTTGGTGGTAATAGTAATGTCTGATCTGAATAGCACCTTGCATTAGATATTTACCTTTATGCAAGGATTTTTCACCAAGAAAACCTAATGGATCCCTGGAAATTACCCTCAAAAATAAGAGTCAGCCCAGTTTCTTTTGACGCACATTATTGTTGACAAAACTGGTATCATAAGTCTTGTCATTTTTTGGTCAGTTTGACAGAAGTGACACTAAGGGCTCTAATTTCGTGGTGCAGCGCAAGGTGGCGCAGAGTGGCGGAGTGTGGCGCACCCCGCGCAGTGGTAATTTCGTCCAGCGCACCACCGTGCGCGGCCAATTTGGCAATTTGGTAGACCGGGCTGCGCCGAGATGGCTGTGGCGGCGCACCAGGGGGAGGTGTTGACAGATTCAGCTTGGCGCAGTGACAATTTCATGCCAAAACACTGCGCTGAAGGTGCACTGAAAGCCCGCCACCTCCAACCTTGTCCATTCTCAGTGCAGGCGAAGCGCGGCTGGTGTAGTGGTAATTTGGCTGACAGGCATGCAGTGCGCACACGTCACCAAAACCTCACAGGCAGGTTTCCAGAGTGTCAGGCACATTTCAATGCAATAAAAAATCACAGCAACTACTATTTAATGTAACCATCTGAACCAGCATATACATTTGTATCTATATAAATTGTCCCGTCACATCTGATGTCAGATCAAAGATGTTTGTCACGCGTAATTGAAACTCAACCTGATGGCAGCTGGGAGTGATAAAAACTAACGAGTTCACATCTCTCAGCCAACCACAAACAGCCACGGCATCCGATACGGAGTATATATTCAGCTTCTCTCATCTCATGAAATTCAAAAGAAAAGAAAAAAGAGAGAGACGCTTGCTAAATAAATGTAAGTCAGTCGGTTTCTAAAGGATTTACCTGTGATTGCCCATATTTCTCTGTTTTAATCTTTATCTTTAACGTAATCTAAAAAGATGGAGTACATTATTGCAAGGAGGATGAGGAGGAGATACCGGGAGAGAATATATCACCAAAGGTTCTCCTATTTGGTGATGACAGAGCAGGAATGCAGGTAGATCACAAGCATGATGCCTGGATTAGCCTGCTGCTGTGTTTAATGTAATTGTCACTTAATTTTGTACTCCTATTCATGACACAGGAACAGATCACATCTGTCTCACGAGGTCGTCCACACGGTGATGCACATCGTGCCCTCTGATGCACAGCCCGGTGGCCACTGTGTGCCTTCTTTGCTCTGACAGCTTTTTTTTGGCCCTTCTCCTTACATCATTGAACCATTTTTTACATTGGGCAGCGGTTCTCAGAATATCTGGGCAAACTTGATTGACAATATTAGTAACTTCCTCCCAGGCAGTTTTTACATCATCAGCCCCTGGAGGTCTGTTAGCATTACCGTATATTCTGGTACTGTGAGCTTGGACCTCCCGGACCAGCACATCAGTTTCCTCCTGGGAGAAGTTTGGCTGCCTGGAGCTGCTGCTGCTGTCTTCGTCCATGGTGGTGGCGAGGTGAAATTGGCACTGCGCCTTGCCTGCAGCGCATTTAAAGGCGAGGAGAGGCGTTCATTTGATTGGTGAAGATTACACTCAGCTGTGTTAAACCCACTCACGCCTTCTCTCCTCCCTCTTTGCCACTTGCGCCGGTGGGAGGGACGGATGCATGGGTGCGCCGTGCCGCGCCAGACTGTGCCGTGCACGAAAATTGCAAAATGCCCTGGACACACCCCGTTGGCGCGCCGTAGGCGCGACGCAGGGCAGGTGCGCCGTGCCTGCGCCTGGTCTACGAAAATAGAGGCCAAAGTCGTTTGTGCAGTGGCAAAAAAACAGCTGGCACAGAAAACATTTTTTCACCCAGGACGTTCAGCTTGAAAACGCTAAACTACACTAGATTATTTTTTTAAGCACTGGCAGCACAAAAGACAGCGGCAATGGATACAGGCCCTTAAAGTACGGCACCATATTACAACACTTGCAGATTGGATACAGTAGGGCTGGACATTTCATGAAGTCTAGTTTCAGTGATAGATGAGATGCAGATGAGTGTAAAATCGATAAGAAATCATGTTTTGTAATAGTGATCTCAATAGCAATTAAAACAACCATGGTTTTAATTTTGGCCATAATTGAGCAACCCTTACAAACGTTTACAGAGAAGAAAACAGAATGAAAATCATACAGGCAGAATTCATAGTCATTCACTGATATAATTAGTACTTGGTTAACCATGACCAAGGTGATGACTTCATATAAACAGTAACGCCTAGAGGTAAAATATAATGAATGTGATCAAAACACAATGACAGATTCTCAAAGTTATACAGGGTTACCCTGGCACAGCCCTGTGGGGATGAGCACTACCCCAGTCAGGGTACCTTACCCATCTCTGCCTCCCCTCCCTTCTTACTTAGCTCTCTACACACTCTTCTCTATCTTTCTTTTGTGTTCTCTTTGCAGTTTCATGTGTAATGTTGGTGTCAGATATGCTTGTATTGTGGTGGCAACTATGAGTCATGCTAAAATAGGTAGTCTCAGCATTGTCACTACCTGGAGATAGCATGTACAGAGTCTGGGTCTGTTGAAGATGGCAATAATGGCCATGTGGTAGGTTAGGTAAGAAAAGGAATGTCTGCATGCTGGCATGGTGGGTGGTGAGAGATAGCATGGGGCTGTGAAGCATGGGGTGACTCTAGGGCACTAGGGATCACTGTTCATTCATCTAAAACACAAGCAAAGCGGTCACTCCACAAGGTGAAGTGCTGGCTTCTGGCTGCACATTGGTCTGCCCAGTGGACTTGAGGGGGTCAATACTAAGGGCTTAACTGGGGATTCCTTCACTGAGCTCTTATCCCTTTAACAAGGTACAAGTATCTTGTGTTTACTTGGCCCATTTCCCTTAGAAATCTTAAAAGCTACATAACCTTAAACAGCAGAGTGACTTTAAAGAAGAATTAAGTGCTGGCATCTCTACTGATAAGTTCAAGGCGAGTTTTCTGTTACAATTAATAAATGCAAAGAGTATTGAAAGTTTAAAATAAATACTGCTTTGGCTGCAAAAGAAAATGTCAGGTGGATTCAGAGCCTGATCAGATAATGCTTATCTCATTCTTGTACTTACCTTTTTATTTAACATGGTTGATTAAACAAAATACTTTAAATGAACTATGTTGCTCCTGGTGGCACACACTGATTAGTTTCTGTCTTTATCATCGTTTTTGAGTTGATAGAGATATGTTTTATTCAACCAGGAATTTTGTCTTGAGCAAAATGTCAGAAACATTTTTAGCTCTTGTTACAATCCAGCTTGTGGACTGGAAAGGGGAGCTAACTTAAATTGGTCGTTGCTGTTAAATGATAGTTTTTAACAAAATAAGTAAGACAGCATTAGGATGCAAATTTAATGGAAATGACCCATGGGTACTGATCCTACCAATGGCACAAACTCATTCATCTCGAAGACTAGATTGATAAGTAACACATCATGAAACCAAATATTACTAACTGACATAACTAGTGGTGTGGATCCTTGTTATCATGGGTCAGCGTCTTTAATCACGAGCAACTCGTGTTGACCTGTTATCTTTCATCAAGAGTTATATTAGCGGTAGGTGCTAGCTAGGTAGCTATGTGTATTACACTGAGCGTCACGAAACGTCTTACAGTTACTTTCTCGCTCTCTCAGAAATCAAGTCGTGGACTTAATATGAAGGAAAGATAACTTACGAAATATATGCCGTTCTTTACACTTTATAGGAAAGTAATTACGTACAACAGCAGCACAAAACTCACCTGTTGAGACTGCATAGCTAATCATTAGCGAAGATGCCACCACTAGCAAGCAGTGCAAATGCACCTGCATATCAAACACTGGGGGAAGTATTATCATGATATACACATGCTGTTTTATTCCCAGGGGATATAATCACAAGCTTTTGTTAAGAATGATTGATTTAGTGACATATTTAATATATTTGAGCCAGCTGTTGGGATATTAAATAGAGAGAATTTCGCAAGGCTCGAGACGAAGAACAAAAACAAAGAAGAGTCGTCATGTCTAGAAAACTTTTTTTGGTTTGTTTTACTGTTAATGAAATTATTTTAACTCATCATTCTCCTGCATACTGCACTGTAAAACCGAACACGTTACATGCACTCATAATATGTTGTTGAAACTGATTACATCAAAGTTTTTGTGAAGTGAAAGTTACATTTTTGAGTAGACTCCAGTATTTGTATAGTAGCAGGTACTTAGCCATTTGAAAATATATTGTCTCAGTTTTACCTGTACTTTTACGTTGGGCTAACATAACTTTTTTTTTCCACATAAACATCACTATGGAAACTTTCCTACACATTAAATTGCTGTTTAAATCCAATCCAAAAGAACATGTTTGAGCATTTTTTGTAAACTTACATGTTCTTCATCCACTGCCATTTTTCTTTATTTCTCTTACATACTTTAATCTTAGAATTTATGTCACTCAAGGTACACCAACTTACCTAACCAAAATGACAGTTACTGAAAGACGTGCACTGTACTACAAAGCCCTCTTCTATCATGTTCAGTTCAGATATATTTGTAAATCAAACTGTACCATAGCTTGTCTTAACTGTGCATGGCTGTCAGCACATGTGAGCAGCATTCTGTCCTTCTCAATAAGGTACGCTTACAAAATCTGGCATATTTAAAAGAGAAACATGACTGGCACTTAGAAGAAAAAGTAAAAACAATGTTTGAATTGGATTTTTGAGGCTGTACAGCTATTTAGCATGGTGGCAGTGTAGATAGATGTTAACACGCCACAGTGATGCTGTATGTACCAGCACCCTGATTATCTGACTTATTTTTAAAATAAGCAAGTTTTTTTACATTATTTGTTTTATAAAGATTTTAAAATTGACAAGTGGGAGAACAACACTTTTAGTCAGTACAGAGAAAAGAAGTGATAAAGTAACCTTTTGTTTGAAGTGAGAGAAGATCAATGATGCATTCGCAGTGTAAACACTGTATAATTAAATGTTCAGATTAATTTATTTTCAGACCAACCAGAGAGCATAAAATGTGTTGATATGTGATAGATTTTCTGTCCAGACATGCTGTTCTCAGTTTAACATTGCACACTGACTGGTCATCACATTTCTCTGCCTTTGCGTTCAGTAATGTGATGTTATTTTAGGATCAGCTGCTATGTCCAGCAGGCTGAATGGATGACAAGTTGATTAAAGTTGTAATGAAGATTATTGTTTTCTTTCAAGGTTTTGATGTGGAGGGCTACAGAGGTAAAGAAACAATCTTGTAGGACTGTTCCCTTGGGTTAAAAAAAAGTTCAAGTTTTAATCAATATATGAAAGATGAGGTGGAAAACATGTCAGGCTTTGGCTGCCAAGAAAGTGGAACAAATATTGAAAAATCTTTAAGAAATATGACAAACCAACAAGAACTTAAAATAAAGAGAAAGAAATCTATATTTGACTTTGCAGCAGAACTTAAATGAGCACTGGTGTGATACTATATTTTCTATTCTCACTTGCTGGACTGCCTGTTGATACGAACCTTTTGTCAAGCCCCGCCTCCCTGGGTACTTTTACAAGACAAGAAAAGGTCTCTTGACACCAGGATCCTTCCCATTTGAAAAATGTGATAATTGCCCACAGCTTGACTAACTTTCATCTCATGATTTGATTTATTTTATAACCTTGACGTCAGTGAAGGATAAAGACACAGCTACACTAGGGAGTGTCAGTATAACTGACAATGATAATCAGTTGATTCTAATCTAAAATCATTTAAATGATTGATTAAATCTGATACCAGTGATGGCAGCTAATATTAGCTGACCTTCTGACATAAACAAAATGCTTGTTATGCACAAAGCAATAAATGAGATGCGTTATTCACTCCATCATGCCCTAAGGACCAACATCCACATGCTAACATTAGGCTATGACAAAATAAGGTAGGTGATGTTTTAGCTACTTAGAAGAGCAGAGCATCCCATATCATATTTTAAGTATCAAAAATCTTTCTTCTCAATTTTCAAGCATATGTAAATATTCCTGTGATTGTTGATTGGTTGAATTGCCACGTTTTCATGTGGTACTTTTTTCTGAAGTGTTTTTCGGTGTTTAACTTTCCTTTTGTTTCTACTTGATGTTAATGATTTAAAAACATCATGTTTTAAGAGGTATTAACTTACTTTATATGCGACCTCCAACTCCTACATCTTATTCTCCACCCAAAATAATGTTGAATTTCACCAGGTGCATGATGGGAAACAATCTCAAAAGGAACTGTATTGTAGTGTTGTAGTTAGTGACTCCCAGTCTTTGGGAAATCTTACTCTGAGACTAAAAACTCAGCAACATGCTGACAAATTATCTTCAGATGTGAGAGAGTCTCAGATGTTAGTCTTCATAAAGTCTTTCAGAAGTTTTAGTAAAGTCCTCTAGTGTAAGGCCAGTCTTATTGTAGGTGATATTGAGGAAGTCAGAAGTCAGATCTGTTAACATGTCTTTAAATCCTGTTGCCAATCCACACAGCTGTGTAATTGATGGACAATTATGTTTCAGTTCTAACTACATGGATCAACTATTGACTGTAAGAAACAGGGATATAGTCTCACTGATGTCACCTAATGGTTTTTAGAGGGGTGTTATGAAGCACATGTTGGAAATGCAGTCTCAAGCTTACTTTTAATCAGAGAGGTGAAGCTGAGGAGGGCATTTAGGCTCCTGGCAAACAGCTACAATGTACCCACCTGTCAGGCAACGAAGCCCCACCCAGAATCAAGCCTTTTTTCCCTTAACTCCTAGTGGTAATATGACCAAAAACAGACAAATTATTGAAAAATGAATCTCTGCAGGGGCTGCACAGTGATGCAGGGGTTGGTGCTGTTGCTTCACAGCAAGAAGCAAGTTTGCTTCCTGGTCAGGGCCTTTCTGTGCCGAGTTTGCATGATCTCCCCATGCATGCGTGGGTTTTCTCCGGGTACTCCGGCTTCCTCCCACCACCAAAAACATGCTCATTAGGTTGATTGGGGACTCTAAATTGGCCGTAGGTGTGGGTGTGAGCCAAGGTTATAATAGTTTTGGAATTTTCATTAGTTTTCTTTTTTATTTCGTTTTCCCTTTCTGTGTTTGATTTCAGTTTAGTTTTTATTAGTTTTGACTCCTGGTTTGTTAGTTTAGTTTAGTTTTTATTTTGCAAAAATGCTTCGTTTTAATTTAGTTTTATTAGTTTTAGTGTTAGTTTTAGTTTTTTCTGGATAGATGTCGGGGTTGAGTGAGCGTCATGTATTTTTAAAAACATATTAAAACAGGCCACTCATCACTTATCATTTTATTTATTTAAAGATGATGTTTGAATACAACTACAGACATAAAACTACCACTATGTGAAGTCTTCACCAATCAGATCAGGCTATTTTACACTCCCCAGACTTGGGTGTCCATGCCAGTCAGTATGGGTGTGTCAACCAAAAATTAAGGATATTTTTTCTCCATTTTAATTTTATTTTAGTTACTTTTGTAAGCGCACAATACAGTTTTAGTTAGTTTTTACTTTTTTGGTAAAGCTTAGTTTTTATTTAGTTTCAGTTAATTAAAATGATTTTTGAATTTTAGTTTTAGTTATTTAGTTAGTTCTAGTAAACTATAACAACCTTGGTGTGAGCATGCTTGGTTGTCTGTTTCTATATGTCAGCCCTATGATTGACTGGTGACCAGTCCAGAGTGTATCCCGCCTCTCGCCTAATGCCAGCTGGGATAGGCTCCAGCCCCCCCATGACCCCCAACAGGATAAGCGGTATAGAAAATGGATGGATGGATGAATGAATCTCTGCACAGTGTGACCCAATAGGAAATAAGCAACTCAGTGACTAAATTCATTTTTTGAACCATGCTGAAATTTTATTTCTTTCCTACTGTAAAAAAATGGGCATTGTTTAGTAGAAGCATAAGGACAGTCTTTGGAGAAAGCCTCAGGTGGTTACTTGAGGAACTGCAGTTTATTGATCTTCTAGATTGGCTTTGTTTTTTCAAGACTGGAAATTATTTCTATGGGAAAAATGAAACAAAGTTACACTCCAGGATGGTGTAGATAAATTACTTGTTTTTGATGAATAGAAACTATCAGCATGTACTTCTGCAGTTTTTCTTTGATAGGATCTTAATACTGTGTATCATTAAATTTACTTAATTAAATGATCTAAATACATACATGTTGCCAAAAGGAATGTCTTTATTAAATTTATTGGGTTTTTTTTGTTAAAGTTATTTTTTTAAATAACCGTGTCATTAAAGGGCAGAGCTTATACCAATCACACTGGTCATCCTTGAGTGAGGTTTTTATAATCTTCACACACACAGACTCTGGCTCATAACTCCTGCACTGGTTGTGTGGGTGTTGTCATGTTGACAAACAGTGTTCCTCCACCATTTAGCATATTTATTCATTCATTTGACATTTACTGTTGAGGAAGCAGATGGTCTGAGTCTTGGTTACAAGTTTCTGACACCCCAAGGATTCGCTGCATCGATTACACCAATATGTTTGGCAGAGCTTGTAAGTGTGTGCTTTTCCAATCAATGACATATGAAGACTATTAAAGCAGAGGTGTTAAAAACTAAATCACTCTTTAACGATGGTATTTGCATGTGCCTATGAATGTGTGCATAACTCTGTGCATTTACTTCAATGTGCATAAAGTCCCAGATGGTCGGAGTTTACAGATGATTCATATAGAGGTCCTGCATACAAAATTCACTTTCACAACTTTGAGAGCCTTTAAACTTTCTGAAAGGTTAAATGGACAAATGTCAGTATAAAGCTTTCAGGGAGCTACAAGGTTATTAGTTGAACTGAAATATCTGGAAACAAACTGTTTGACCTGGCTGGAGGCTGTTTAAGAGGATAAAACAAGACTTAATGGAATTTTGAAAGGTCAATAGTTTCTTCATAATAGCAGAACTTTTGCAGAATGATTTGAAATGTGTTTTCAAATCACAATCAGCTTTTCACATGTAACATAACCTATCACTGTCAGCCTTTCAAATCTAGTGTGCAGGGACGGTTTAAGTAATATGGAGGTGTCAGGCATGTGTAGCATGTGGTCTTTTCCCTATTTTGTTTTTTTTTTTTTGTTTGTTTTTTGTTTTTTGTTTTTTTTTTTGTTGTTGTTGTTTTTTTGTTTGTTTTTTCAGTTATTAAAGCCACAGAAACTACAGGGCATACCCACATATGGTAGTGGTTTGTAGTTTTCCCTAGCAACTGGAAAATTTAATGCCTTTTATGAGGCAGAAACCTTGAGCAGAACTAGACTCTAGCCATCTGATGAAGCTGTGTTGGAGTTTTAAAGGAACAGAGCGAAATTCAGAAAAGGAAAGAGAGGCAAGAAGAGAGAAAAGGAGATGCAAAAAAAAAGAGAGAAGAGGGAAATTTGAAAAGAGAGCAAACAAGGAATGTTGATGATCTGGCCAAAAATCCATCTTATAAACATACTCTTTTTTTATATATGATCTTGGCACAATAAAAGAAATTTGTGTTTGATGGATTATTTTTCTGTTGTTACAACGAATCTTGGCAATAATTCTGATACCATGAGAAAGCTTTTATTTCCTTTTTGATGGTGCCACACTTGTGAGGAACATTTATTTGTGGGATGAGCAGCAGAGCTAAATATGTGGGTTGAACCATGGGTGTAGCACGGGGGGTACTGATTACCCAAAATTGTTAAACTGCCAATGTCTCATTTCTTCAGACTTCAACCATCCAATCCACAAAACAACACAAAAAAGGATTAATGGCAGAATAAGCTGTTTGGCATTGGCATAAAACATTTGGCAGATTTTGCATGGGTGAAACCCACATACTCAGCTCTGCTGCTCATCCTACAAATGCATGTTCCTTACAAATGTGGCTCCTTTGAAATAAAATAAAACAGGTTATCCAATAGTTTAAGACAGTCCAATAGTTAAGTCCATGTTGTTTCTCATGCTGCTTCGTCTAGGTTGTGAAGACACCGTAAATACACATAGGATTTAAAAAAAACCACATTGCTTTAATGATTCGAAGCCAAAAGTGTAAATTACTTGCATCACTTCATCACAGTATAAGATTATAGAGACTGACGAGTGAATTCAAGCAGTCATTGCCCTTGATCAGGAGAGGTAGGAGGGGGGTTGAATTATGGCATAGCAGTGTGGGCAGGAGCTGTGACCTGTAGTAATAAGCATGTGATGAATCCAGACCAACGCTGGGCCTCTCCGGGACACAGTTGTACACTCAAGATGGAGGAAATTAAAGCGTTGTAATTATGTTTTCCCGTGGGCTGGCTGCAGTGACAGCCAGATATTCATCAAAGTGGCTGCAGCAGGTGCAGCCACCACATGTCTGCACTGATTCCTCATGAGAAGCTCTTTCGTCATCTTAACACTGCAGAGCTCTTTTCCTTTCATTGTGTTGTTTGATTTTAAGCACGCATTGATCATCATCTCTAAACATGCACATGCTGCTGTGGTTGGCTGGACTGCTGCTGTCCGTGCTCTGTGCCCCAGCTTGGAGACATATTGAGCTCTCCCAGCAAGCAGATGCCTGCGAAATCTAATTCAGGAGTCTTGCCAGTATGGAAAACAGTCTTGTCTCTGCCCCAGTTTCCTTACTGCTATGAAACCATTGATGAGGAAAAGCCAACTCATGCCGACTGTGGCCAGAAGCAGCTAATGCTGCAGGCAACAGCCCATGCCTGACCCTTCAATCACACTCAATGCATCAAATGCGTCACCCTCTGATGAAAGGGCATTCATTTCAGATGAAAAATCACAATTTTACTCCGGATGCTTTCAGGAGGAATTCAGTTTCCTGGACCTTTTTTCTTTCACCTTTATATGTTCTACATTCTCTATGAATGCAAAAATAAAGGTGCAAGAATGTGGAAGATTAGTATGAGCATTGTTTGACTTCTTTTCTTCTCTTCTTTCAAACTGTATTAGTCATTGTAAGTAAAGATTATCTTGCAACATGTTTTGTAATAGTTTGAATACTTGACAGATCACTGCTCCAACCCACCTCACCTGCTGTCTGTCCTAGACACATTTCAAGATGTGGTGTTCTGGTGTTTTAGCACATCAGCAGGAGCTCATAGGGCTCAAGCCACATTCTTGTTTTTTTCCTCAAAAGCAGCAAATCAGTTAATAACTTTGTACCACCAACAAATAAACTCATTAATATGCATGTATATAATTAGAGAAACGGCACAGAAATGGATGAACTGCTAACAATTTGCCAGCAGGGAGCAGTAGATGAAATCTGTTGCATTAACTGAGGAAAACAGAGTAGATCATACAGCGTGGCGGTATATCCCAGACTTCCTGCAAGAAAGCTAAATCCAAAAACTCAGGTCTTTAAGAATAAGGTCTTTCAAGAGGAGGACATTAGAAGACAAGCTTCAAGTGAAAGAGCTCGGACCTGATCAGCTTGACATTACGATGAAAAAAACAGACTTGTGACAGGTGGAGAAATGACACCCCCTTTTTGTCAAAGTGGTGCTGGTTCAGCAAGCAAGCTTGGCTGGTTGGATGAACCAAGCTGAATGTTTTTGAGAGCGGTTGACATACTGTGCATATAAAGATTTAAAAATTGCTGTCTGGAGTACACATTTGTGTTTCAGGTTCTTTCAATGTCTTCTATTTAAATGTGAGAGTTGGATCAACCTTCAACCTCACAGTGTCTCAGTGAAATAAAAACCAGGCTTTGATAAAATCTCTTGCACTAGTTGTAAACAAGAAGCAGCCGCTGTCTGAGAGAGCTAAGATGACAAAACATAAGGAGTAAGGAATGAAGATAAGAGTTGAACAGGATGTCAGAAGCCTTTGAATGGAGGAAACAATGGAAAAAAATATATATTTAGGAAGGACTGTCAAATAATTAGGTTGCCTCTTGGACACTGAATTGATTAACTAGCAAATTTCTCTTGGATGGATGATTATTTTTTTATTTATTTTGTATGTTACATAAATCCAACATTTAGAGACACTGGATATCAAGTATTTACAACACAAGAAATACCAGAAATAAAACCCATTTTCAACCATCAGAAACTTTCTGTACAGGAACTTTGTGAAATCACAGAAAATGAGCAATAATTACTGTGCTTAATTCTATCCTTTTGGCATGTTAATAATTCACCATTTCTATGTGAACAATGTGATATTTCATTCCTGCTAGCAGTTCTTTTTTTTCACAGTAGAGCCAAAAAAGTGTTTGTAGTCAAGCTATTACAGAAATGTTCTTATCATTTTATTTAAAACTGCCACTGTATCATAAACAGTTTTCAATTTTCCCTCTACACATGCAACCATTTCATGTTAGGATTAGTGTGAAATTTGGGTAAAATTGTGACCTTACATAGATTACTTCAGAATAGTGTGCTTGGAGTGTTTGCAGACTCAAGATGTCTTTCTGAGATCATTTATTCATGGGATGAGCAGCAAAGCTGAGTATTTGGGTTGCATCCATGAAACATTTGCCAAATCTTCTCTGCCAATGCCAAACAGCTCTTTCTATTGAGCTGTTTGCTATTGACTCCTGTTCTGAGCTTCTGAAACCCCAAGGTGCTGATGATCAGATGCTTCATTGGCAACTGATTGTCAGCACCTGTGAGCATGGGTCCTGCCACAGTGGTCAGAAGGTGTTTGATCCAAAAATCAGCATGATACTTTGACTGATCTGGATAGGGCCCATGAGATAGGGCAACTTCAAGCTGCTGTTCTGCAACACCAAGTTGCATTATTTGGAGTGGGCCCTACTATCTCCAAACCGGTATCCAAGTTCGATTTAAGGGGAGACAGGCTACAACGTGGGTGTCCAAAGAAGACCACACCCCAGGAGAACTGTTTCCCTCACCCTGTCAGCATTTGGGAGCAGCAGACTGTCTTCTACAGATTTGCAGTCAAGGTTGGCAGGATGATATGGCCGATGGCTCTCTGGAGTTGAGAGGATGGAATGGCCTGCTAACAATCTTGACCTCAACTCCACTGAATACTTATGGGGTGCTGTTTGTGCCAGAGTGACCAACACAACCACACTGGTCGACTTGCAACAAATGCTTGTCGAAGAATGGGATGCCATCCCACAGCACTGTGTGACCAGGCTGGTGGAGGACCCTGGCTGTTGTGGTTTTGTATGATTCTTCCACACACTGCTGAGGCTCCTGCTTGTTCTATGAATAAATTGCTAAATCGCCAGTATGTCTCATTTCTTCAGACTTGACTCCAATCCACCAGACAACACGAAACATGAGTCTGTGGCAGAATAAACTGTTTGGCATTGAAAGAGAAGACTTGGCAAATTTTTCATGGGTGCAACCCACATACTCAGCTCTGCTGCTCATCCCACAAATGCATGTTCCTTACAAATGTGGGGAAGTAAACAGGCTTTCCAACAAGAAGCGTTGTAACAACAAAGAAATAATCTACCAAACACAAATGTCCTTACTTTTTATGCAAAGTTTAAATAAATTCATGAAAAAACTAGACATTAATCTTTAAAAAAGTTTAAAAATGTAGGTTGCTATCAATGAAGTCATGGCTTAGTCCTAGGCTTTCTGAAAGACTTTGTTTTCTAAGTATTGAGCCAAATTATCCTCATTAGAGACAAGCCTGGCTTACATTCGCAAACAGCCACAAAACCTCCCTCTCAGAGAGACGTGTTACCAGAGTGTGCCACAAATTTCAAGGGCAATTTAAGCTTTCCAAAAAGGAATACTCAACAGATTCACAACAGCATGCTATCTCTCAGAACAATTGGTGCTTTTGGGAAACTCTCTTGAGCACCGGGAACACTCAAAGATATTCCCCAAATCATCCTTTAGCCCTTAGCATGAAAGTATTCACGTTAGGAGAACACAGATGAGACACTTTTCCAGCAGCTCCCTCTTCTTTGATCTTCGGCTTGCAGTCTGCTTGCACAGGCATTAGCAAACTGCTCAATCTGATACGGATCCATTAGTCTATAGCTGAACACTGACTGAAAACAAATCAAGGAAATGGCTACTTTGGCAGGCAAGACAGGTCTCAATCAGGAGCGGCAGGTGTGTTTGAGATGGATGTTACAAAGAGCGGCCAGAATAATCTCGACAGGCTGATTAGACTCATCACCGAAAGTTATTGCTCCATCTGAACGGGGAACTGAGGATGTTTAGTCTGGGAACACTAAGTATCTGAAGTAATTGGGCAGCAGTACAGCAATGGCATTCATACCTTATTGGTTTTCAACATCTTTTTCCAGTATTTTTTCTCAGAAATCAGTTTTTCTCTGTGTGTTTCTTTTGCCAGGAATTTGAAATTGAAGATAATGGAGAGTGCTAAACGACTTTTCTGTATACAGCCACTGCAGCTTTATCTGGAATAACTCTGTTTTTCATCCTGATGATTGACAGCATGACTGACAACGCCTCACGATTAGGGGGGTTTATTTCCTGCACATGCTGCACACAAATAGAGCCTGATTTTTGGCAAAACAGGGATTTGGCAAACAAGAATACCTTGAGGACTTTATTTTCTCTCAGCTGAGGAGTCGGGGATTTATGGAGAGAAGAGAGATTACTTTCATCCTGTGCATTAAAAATGTTCAGAGTTCATTGATTTTAAGGATTGGGAATTACAGACTGTATTTAATTAACTCTCTTTATTTATCTATTTAGAAAATCTACAGCAACATTTTGATGTTTTTCCAGTCAAATATTGTCAAGTGACCAGGAATTTTCTGTATTAAAAAGACTAAGACTAAACAAAAACAAATATATTTAGCCATCTAATTAGGTATACCTGCTCAGCTGCTCATGAAGCAAATATCTAATCAGCCTCTTGCAATACCCCATAAACTGATTTAAAACCAAACCATGACTTACTTAATCTGTGTGTGGATGTGGCACAATTAAAAGCCAGACAGTCATTTACATGTGAATGAAATGCCTCACATTACATTGATGGAGGACGTGAGGCACTCAGCGCACATGCTCTAACTGAGAGCTGTTTTGAATTGAAAACAAGTGTTTTTACTCGGATGACAGTTTTTAAGCTCCATATTTTCAGCCACCTTTAGTGTTCAAATAGGTGGCTGTGAATGTGCTTCACCGTATGTTTTAGAAATGCTTTAGGTTTAAAATATGAATCACTAAATCAAGCAGCTGGTTGTGCTAAAGTGGTTGTTCCACCTGTTGCACAAATGACCCTCTTGCTTGCTGTACTTCAATTGCTGGTAAATCTTTTTGCATGAAAACATTAAAAAAAACTTGTTTGGCTCCTACTCTGCATGCAGATGAAATATTCGTCACACCTGCTGCCGGTTGTTGTGTAACCAACCTGTTAAGAGCCCACACTGGATAAAGCATACATAATTGACCCATGCTTTGACAATGTGCTGCATTTTATTGTCAAATATGAAGCAGCACTCAGTGAAAATAACTAAAAATAAAGTTTGTAGGATTTGCATTAATTCTGGAGGTCTTTAACATAAACTTCTGTTGAATAAACTAGTAACAAGTTGTTGTTTTTTTTCTTTTTTTAACCCTTATATAACCGGGGATATTACCATTGACATACAAAGATCTCCTCTCACAAGTCATGGTAAAGACAGCAGCACATCAAGCTCCACATTTAAAGGGGATATATCAGTTGGCCCTCCCCACTTGGAAGAAATTTCCGCCCATAGACATAATATACGTAGACGCCGCATTGGCCAGTGGGCCGTACGTCAACACCGCCGCCATTTTGCCAGAGGCATTCCTGGGCAAGATGCCTCACTCCTGTGCTGGGTGGGGCTGACAAGATCGCGTGGAATAACATTTCAAACAATAACAAAACCCTTCATCCCCTATAAACTTGCATTTGTTAATGGAATGGTCTTGCCTCTGGCAATATGGTGGACACGTTGACATGCCTGGCAGTGGGCAAATACAGTAATGAGGCATCTACATATATAATGTTTATGGTTCCACCCCTAAGCCACATCCAGTTCCTGAGAGGGGCGGAGTTAGGTTGCTCAGTAACATTTAAATCCACAGACACAGAAACAGCTGCTTCTGAGCAGGGCTGAAACAGAGAGGTTTTTAGACATACAAAAATCCAATACTGGAGTGTTTTTTTTTATCAACAAACTTCACAGACATGCTCTGGGGACCTCTGAGGACAATATCAACTTGTCTTAAAACAGTAAAATATGTCCCCTTTAAGACAGACACAGAACATAACAACAAGGTTACATAGACATTAAACGTGCATACTGGTCAAATGTCCCCTAATTCTGGTTTAAAATGTCCCAAAATAACACAATGCTTATGCTCAAAATGACCTTGCAGCTCAGACAAAGATGACAGGAAAAAATTTTAAAATATCTTTTCCCAAAGACAGAATGAATTCAAGGAATTCTATTCATGTTGAGTCCAGGAGAATGAAGGTTTCAGCTACCAACAGTTTTTAACACAGTAGAGAACACAGGTAAGAAGGCAACTCATGTAAAATAGCCAGATAAAGGAAGATATACAAATGCTCCATAAAGACGACTGGGATATTTACTATAAAGTGCACTATACAGTGAATAGGGAGTGATTTCGGACACAGCTTCTATCTTTTTAAGATGCACCTTTTAAATTCAGTCATGTTATTAGCCTGTTACTAATAATCTGATCAGCTGAAAAATGCTCCTTCAGCTGTTTTTCATTAGCACCTCTTACTTTTCTAGCCTTTTGTTGCCCTGTCCCTCATTTTTAAATGTCTTTTTCTGCACTTAAACTCAAAATGAGCTTTTATGTGAAATGTTAAAATTTTTCAGTTTTAACATCTGATGTGTTTTTTATGTTCTATTGTGAATTAATTATGGTTTTTAAGATTTGCAAATCATTGCATTCTATTTGTCACTGCAACCAGTGAGTCAGCGATTCTGGTGACTGGTAGCACTGAACTCAAGGAGAAGAACAAGAAAAAGAAGAGGTATGAGTCTGAGCCATCTCAGCAGAAAGAGGAAGAACCAGTGCCTAAAGAGGTACTGGTTCCTGAACCAGTGCCTGAAAAGGTCCTGTCCAGGAAGAAGAATCACATATCCTGGTTAGGAAAGATTATAAGGCTCATCTGATGGCCGAGGTCTGCACCCTTAAAGATGACCTAAAGCAGGCCAAAGAGGAAATAATGAATAAGAGCTGTGAATGGGAAGCAGAAAAGTCCTGTCTCCTGGCCAGCATCAATGTGGTTGCTTCGAATGAAGAAGATCTCCAAAACAAGAGCCAACAACTGGTGGAGGTAAGGTCTCTTTTGGCCCAGGTTTCCAGTGAAACCGAGATCCTGAGTCAGGCTCAAAAAGACCTAGCCAAACAGAGCTGCCAGTGGGAGAACAAGAGATCCTCCCTCAAGTTAAAGCATGAGGAGAAGATCTCCAAGTTAAAGGGTTCGCTGGACCAGGGCAAAAGGGACCAGAAAAAACAACGAGACCTGTGGAAGTAGGAAAGGTCCTGCCTCCTCTCAGAACAAAAAGAGACAACCAGCAGATTGGAAGGGGCTTTAAATGATCTCCAACAGGAGCTCAACAACATCAAGAGCCATTGGGAAAAAGACAAGTCCAAGTTCCTGGTCTCTGAAAGGGAGGAAAGGTCCAGATTAAAGCAGCTCAGGACCAGGCTCAGGAGACGGTGGAGAGCCTAAAGCGCCAGTGGGAGGGGGAGCTGTCCTCTCTCCTGGAAGAACATCGCCAAGAAACTTTGAGATTGCAGATGGCTCTCAACCTGGCAAAGGAGGGCCAGGAACAACAACGACAACAG
The DNA here is from genome assembly GCF_018320785.1 of Cheilinus undulatus. NCBI lineage: Eukaryota > Metazoa > Chordata > Actinopteri > Labriformes > Labridae > Cheilinus > Cheilinus undulatus. Next base: position 37,482,930 of record NC_054874.1, read on the forward strand.
TGGGAGGAGGAAAAAGCAGCCCTCCTGCTGGAACAGAACAACACAACATCAAAAATAAAGGAGGAACTGGCACAGGCTGTAAAAGACCTGGCCAACCAACAACGCCAGTGGGGCGAGGACAGGTCAAGTTTCCTCTGAGAGAGCGTCAGCCTCAAGGCCTCCCTGCAGCAGGCCCAGCAGATCATGGATCAAGAACGGCCGGACAGGCAGAAAGAAAAGGCCTCTCTTCTGGAGTCTGTGAACGCCATCAAACAGACCGTAGAGGAGAAGGAAAAACAACACGCTGAAACATCAGACAACCTGAAGGGTGGACTTGATCGACCAGAGACTCCACTGTAGGAGGCCAAGCAGGAAGGGGAGAATAATTCCTGGTGGGGGTTCCTGTGTCTGTTTGGCAGGCATTCAGAAGCCGCAACCTCTGATAGCCTCTACTCTTAGACCCCTCCATGTCACCTTTGACTTTAAACACAATAAACAAAAAGAAAAAAATATTGTACAGCTCATGATTTCACATATTTAAACATGATTCTTAAAACATCACAGGGAGAAAAGAATTATTCAGTTATTGATTTATTTTTCACATTTTGATGCATTTGTTTTTAAACTGCATATGGATGTCTGTGTCATGTGTAAAGATGATCGATAAAGGCCTATCTCAGTATGAATCTGAGTTTAAGTGTGCATAGGAATATTGTGAATGGTGTGTTTCTTTCAGAAATGTTGGAATGAAAAAGTCTTTATCAAACTCCATTTAAAAATATGAATAAAAACAGAACCTTACAGTCAGATAAGTAGTAAAATGGTCAATTCAACTTCAAATAAACGAGTATAGAAGGAATTAATTTATTTGGTGAAGTGTTTTTATCATACTGCTTCCTCTAATAGTGCTGTGAAAGAGTATTTACCCCCCTTCTAATTTCTTATTTTTTGCATATTTGTTACCCTTCAATCTTAGAGATCATGAAATACATCTTATTATTAGACAGTGATAACCTGTGTAAATACAAAATACAGTTTTTAAATGATGATTTCATCTATCAAAGGAAAAAAGGCCATCCAAACCTACATATGTGAAAGGGTCCCACCTAAACCTAATAACTTACATAACTGTTTTAGCTGGAGTGTTTTCCAGCATGGAAAAGGTCATGTCACAGCATCTCAATCAGATCTAAGTCCAGATATGACCAGGCCACTCCAAAACTGTCATTTTGTTTATTTAACCAAATCAGACGTGGACTAAGTTCAGTTGGGGTCAGCGTCCTGCTGCATGACCAAAGTGTGCTTGAGCTTGAGGTTACACAGTGATGGCCAGACATTCTCCCTCTGGTAGAGAGCAGAATTCATGGTTTCATCATTCACAGCAAGTCATCCAGGTCCTGAAGCAGCAAAGCATCCCTAGACCATCAGACTACCACCACCATGTTTGACTGTTGGTATCAAGGCAGGACAGGGAAGAGGATTTGGCCCTAGCATTTTTGGCTCAAACTGGCCCCTCACAATAGGTCACAGTGTAAGAATACAGTGTAAATGTAGACACCATTCCCTTGCACCCTTAATATTAGAGCTACCAAAAAAAATGTATTCCCAATCTTTCACATAGCCCAGAGTTATGTGGCATAGACACGTCTAATAGTGTGTTTCTTACCTTGTGGTCAGAGGTGGGTAAGGTAGACGCCATATTCTTACTCATAAAAGGCAAGCAATAACTAAAGAATCTCTGTTATTAACTATAGCTTCAAGTTTTAAAAGGCTGAAAATGTATTATAAATGCTTACAGTAAGGAAATTACTGAATAATTCAGTATATGTACGGGAATATTGTCAGTAAACACAATTTCATATTAACCCATTAGTTAGTGCTGTACCTTAAAAAATATAATAGCTTTTTTCTAAACCAACAACACAAAATCTTAAAAAAACATAAACATTTCTGACATTGCCAACATTTAATGCAACAGTGAAATCAGTATAATAGTACAACTATTCACAGGGAACATTTTACTCTACATAATAAAATCAGGAGTGTAACTTTAACACAAAGAGTCAACTTTGACATTGTGTCAGTGAACTTATGGTCCCACTCTACAGAGAATTAAAGTTAAACTCAGTGTTAAATTTTCAAAGTCATTTCATCTTTAGTAAAATTTGATTTTAGACACTGCTATACTGTACTACTCTTAGTTGTGTTAATCAAGTTTATCTCTATAAAGAAAAAAACACTCCTAGTGTTACCTTTGACATGAAAGTGTTGATCTAGATTTCATATTAATCAGCTCTTTATGTGCTAACCTTCACAGTAAGTAGTAATGAAAAATGTACTCTCTGCGTGTTCATTTCAGTTAAATAAACACTCACTGTTGTTTTTTTTTAAGCTTTAAAGTCTACTTTTAACACAAAATCATGTTATTTGTTTTCATTTTAGGTGTAATCTGAGGTACTTTTAATTCAATTGTTTGCACAGTGAAATAAAACACTTTTTAAACCCATCATAAATATTGATCGCCACCTACCAATTAACATCTGTAGCAATGTGAGGTCTCTTATAGCATCCATGACTCTATCAAACAGACTCAAAGCTAAAACATGCCCTGGATTGAAAGTCTGCAGTCTCTCCATTATTATGAGTAAACCGTTACCACAGTTAGGAAATGGCCAACTTACTGGACAACTACACTCATGGTGCAGCAGTGTTTAGCATCAAAATTCAAGAAACACACGGAAGTAAATACCAGCAGTGCTCACTGTACAACAGGCAACATCTAAATACATCTAAAACACGTCTAAACACCCTGCACAAGGGCATGATGGGAAAACTTTGCCCCCAAGATTTGAAATGACAGTAGGCGCAGCTGGGATCAACTGACTCTACAAAGTTTGATTAACACTGAATGAATCAACACAGTCAGATAACTCCAACACTGAAGCCATTTAACTCTGAAAGGAGTTGAAATTACACTTTGAGAGTTAAAATCAAAACTGAAATGTTTAACACTGAGAATTCAACACTCCAGTTTTTGCTATGATCAATAACAAGTGTACTCTAAATCAATATTAATGAAAACACTGGCACAGGCCGACTTGTATGAAGGGATACAGTGTGAATTCAAGACTTTTACTTTTAACAAGTGTTAATTTTGACAGCTATTTTTATTGTAGTTTTAGTCTTAGTCTTTAGATGAAATGTCTTTTAGTTTAAGTCACATTTTAGTCATTTTTAACCTTTTTAGTTTTTGTCAAGTTTTAGTCCATTAAAATTCCTCAAATTTGAGTCTTTACTTTTAGTCCAAGCATTTATTCTCTTGCCTAAATCTGGTACTAAGTCATAGTAGTGTGCTCTATGCACCCTGCAAAACCTGGGGTCCCTCCTTTCTACAGCTAAGAGGCAAAAAAGATATAGATGCATTGTTTTTGGACAGATTAACCCACAGTGGAAAAATATCATGGATTTTGAACGTCAGACGAAAACTGATTTACGTTTTAGTAAAGTTTTAGTCATCTTGAAAAAACTAAACTTACTTTTTGTCAGTTTTAGTCATCAAAGATCCATTTTTGGTTACTCTTGGTCTAGTCTTTCTCATGGAATAAAATCTGCCAATGAACATTTTTAGTTATAGTTTAAGGCGACAAAATTAGCACTGCTTAAAATGTGGATTTGACCACCTCCTCATTCTTCCTCTGTTAACCTGTCACTCACCAGCTTCTCCTGCTAAATGGTAAATGGACCTGAGCTTATATAGCGCTTTTCTAGTTGTCTGACTACTAATAACTTTGACCTGATAGCTTTTGGTCTTTGTGAAATAATTTAAGCATCCAAAATAAAACCAGAATGTCTGGAAAAGCGGTGCCAAAATGTAGTTATTAAATATTTTTTAGCTCACAAGCCATTTTGTGGCATGCAAATTTTATTTACATAGTGTCTTGACATACAATATTTCACGTGACCTTTCATCTTCAAATAAGATTTTTATCTGGAGTTTTCATGCTGCTTTAAATAAGGGTCAGATATTTTGCCCATAAATGAAATAAACATACTTGCTTCTATACTTGAGTTTGTGCACTGTGTGTAGCACAATGTGGGCCCTTTGTTGGCTGTAAGATGAAGAAAAATCAGTCCTCAAAAGATAGTATGTGTTCTTGCCTGGTTTCTCTGAGTTTACTTGAATTTTATGATTGTGTCTGACAAGTTCAGGATAGAGCCTCTGGTGTATAATGAATGCCCCAGCCTTGACACAGATCCAAAATACCCACTACTGTAGGCTATGTTCAGGTCAGGTTTTGTCAGCCTTTAGCCACAACCTAAATATGTACATGGAAAGACATAAAAACCTGCCAAGAGAAAGATCTTGGTCTTGTGACCACGGATGTCATTGCTTAGAGTCTCAAAGAATTCTGCACAGTCTACCTTGTACCTCTGCTGTGCCCCAGACACTGCATAAAGGAAGAAAGTAGGAGGCTGTTCATCTGACTGCAAGTAAAAATGAAGATTTTCTCCCTTTGCTTGCAACAAATTCATACAAAAACAATCCTTCTAAAAACACTGGCGTGGCCTGAAGCAACTCTCTCAGATTGTAATCAGTGAGGTTCAGCTGCAGAGGACATAACAAGTTTATGTCATAAATATTAAGGCATTTATGTCCAGTCAAGTCCAATCAAACCTCAGGTAAGAATACAGTGCGTTCAGAGAGTATTCAGACCCCCTTCACTTTTTCTTTTGTTGCAGCCTGATGCTATCTAAATCATTTGTTTTAATGCTCATTTGAAATTCCACTTATCTTCATCACATTTTCTCAGTCTTTGCTGAGATGTTTCTACACCTTGATTGGAGTCCACCTGTGGTAATTCAAATTGATTGGAAAGGCACACATCTCTCCATAGAAGGTCTCACAGCTGACAATGCCTATCAGAGCAAAAACCAAACCATGAGGTCAAAGGAACTGCCTGCTGAGCTCAGAGACAAGATTGTTGCCACAGATCTGGGGAAGGCTTAAAAATGATTCCCTCACCCATATTCCCAAAAGCACAGTGGCCTCCATAATTATCAAAAGGAGGAAGTTTGGCACAACCAGGACTCTTCCAAGAGCTGGTCATCCGGCCAAACTGAGCAGTCAAGGTTGAAAGGCCTTGATTGCCTACACTGCAGCCCTCCACTGATCTGTGTTTTTTACAGACTGGCTATACAGAAGCCTCTCATCAGTGTAAAACACATGAAGCCCACTTGAAGTTTGGAAAATACTTCTTGTAAAAGCCGAGCAGGTTTTCATGTGTTTTGCTCTGATGAGATGCTTAAATCTAGCCACTCTGCCATAAATCCCAGATCAGTGGAAGGTTAAGAGATGATTGTCCCTCTTGAACTTTGTCCCATCTCCACACAGGATCTCTGGAGCTCAGTCAGAGTGACCCTCAGGGTTCTTGGTCGCCCCGCTTTTCCCACAATTGGCCAGTTTGGCCAGGTGACTGGTTCTAAGAACAGTCCTTGTTGTGCCAAACTTCTTCCATATGAGAGTTATGGAAGCCACTACGCTCTTGGGGACATTCAGTGCAGAAGAATTTTCTCTGTGGTCTTCCCCACATCTGTGCCTTTAAACTATCCTGTCTCAGAGCTCTGCAAGCAGCATTTGACCTCATGGCTTGTTTTTTTTTTTTTTTTTTGCTTCTGTAGATTCAGTGTGTGCCTTTCCAAATTATGTCAAACCAATTTAATTTACCAAGTGGACTCATATGAAGCTGCAGAAACATCTCAGCAATGATCGAGGGAAATGGGAGGCACCCAAGCTAAATTTCAAGTGTTTTTGTAACAGGTCTGAATGTCAAAGTGACAGTTCACCTTTGATTTTTAATACATTTGCAAAGAAAAAATCTAAAATTCTGTTTCCATGTTGTCAGTATCGAGTACTGATGGTTAATTAAGGAGTATCAAAAAGATCAACTGTATCATCAAATGGAAGAAGTGAAGGTTGTCTGAATGCATTCTGAATATAAATGAATGCTATAATTTTTCCTGTAGTAAGGCAGAATTCACAAATGAACCATTCTGGCCTGTGTCTACAGAAATCTCTTATTCTGTGAAGCTAACCTTATTTAATGTGCATAATGAGTAGAATCTGCTCATAGGCTCAAGGTTTACCACTTAAAACACATTCACAAAGCTAAAAAACACATACACAAAGCTAAATTCTCTCACATTTTCATATAAAAAGGACTGCAGTCACACAAGGCCAACCCAAATTCCTGACATTTAGCACGATGGTGTCTGTAAACGTGACTCACTGCTTCAACCTAAGGCGCGCTTTGACTCACTCTCCCAAGTCTCATCATACAAACCTAATTGTATAGATGTATTTAATTTTTAAAATGATCTATTCCAGTTCTATTCAAGAGCATGGATGGATGCTGCATGGCAAAGCTGTGTCAACAGATATCTATATTCGAAAGTGACTAGACGTAGGTTAAAAATATACCTCCTTGTTTTGCTCGGGGCAAAATGAAAGACACATTTTATATTGCTTGTTCTGCAGACGGCAAAAACATGTAAGGCTTCAGCTTTAGCCTCCTTGTTGTCGAGCAGCCAGTGAAACTAGGATCACAAGTGTTCAATCTGCTGTGAGTCAGGGCTCCATTTTAAAAACAACATATTATTTTAGTCCCCACATGTTGTCTGAGTCCAGCCAATAGGAAAGATTTGTCTTTCTTGGCTCAAGACTAATCTTTTCATATATGCGGGTTGCTTTTTGTGCAGACTCCTCTTCTTGAAAGGACTTATAATTTGATCATTTTTTGTCCAATGACAAATTTAGTTTCACACAAGCCTCCCAAAAAACATTTTAGAGGAGATCACAGAGATTTTGCTCAAATCAAACGTCGAAATATAAAAAGATGGGTTGGTTTATATAAGCTCCACATGTACATTTAAAAAAATCAGGATTTTATCTTGTTACTCAGGCAGATTCAGCTTCTGCAGCTGGAGGAAGGAACACTCAAAGGATGCTGCAGGAGCTATTATCCCTTCCCAGCAGTCAGTCAGTCATTCAGTGTTTATTCTTCCAACCAGTCGATACCTGTCGCTGCAGGTGTACCCGGTGTGACTCGCTCAGAGGAGGATGTGCAAACATAACAAAAGCAGGAAATTAACCGAGATATTCTCGAACTCACCCCCCATTGTGGCCTTTTTATTTCCACATAGTTCATCAGCAGTGCAGAAATTAGACCCCACACCTTCTCCCTTTGTTTCTCCTCTAATGGATGTGGAGCATTAGTCATGTAAGGTAGTGTTAGTTATAATTGTCTACGGGGTGAAATCGCCTACGTGTGCAGCATTTGTCATTAAAATGGCTCTAATGTAAGCAGTTTTGTTGGAGATGATCATCAGTTTATATTTAAATTCTCCACATGACAAGTGAGACAACAGAAAAACAATGTCCAGATACGAATGAATGAAGACTGTGTCATCACGCCACTGTGTTCAATTACTGTGCCCATATTGCGTGGCTAATTGACTGTGTGCTGCAAAAGAAAAAAACAGAAGTAGCTTTAATAGGAGATTAAAAAAATGACACCCTGTAAATCTGGTATTTATGATACTGGTGGAACTTCTTGTGAGGGTTGCTTTTTTTTTCTTCATTTCTTTTATTGGCAAAAGTTGCCTCTACATCATCTGTGTTTATGCTTTCTCACCCCCACGCCTCTTTAAAGGGGATAGAGAAAGGGGAACCAGGGTACCATCAGAAGCATACCAACACGGATTTGCAACAACACTTGTCTACCCTTTCTGCTATCCAAGCTTTCCCTTTCAGTTTCAATGGGACATAAATCCTACACGTGAGCGTAAGAAATGGGTTAAGTCCCCTATCTGCGGTCAAACCCCATTCAGAGGGGATTTTGGTTGCAGGCAAAGCACCAACTTACACATGTGTAAGGCAGAGAGACGGTAGGAGATAGGGGAGAGAGAGAGAGAGAGAGAGAGAGAGAGCATGATTGAGAGAGGGAGAGAGAAACTTTTTTTCACTTTAGTCCTCAATTGGTTCTTCTGCTTGTTGCCTAGTAACTGCATTCCCCTTTGAAAGGCACTCTCCTTGCTCAAAATATCACTAAAGATATATTCACATTCTGTCTACCAGACTCTCTTATCAACAATAGGACAATAACATCCATTCTGGAGAAACAATGCATGCGAGACCTGCTTTTTTAATTCTGTTTCTTTTTTAGCCCCCTTCGAAGAAGGCTGTGCTTGTGGGGGGTTTCAGGCTAAGCTCGCTCGCTCGCCTTTCTGCGTAATGGGAGATAATAACTGCTTTTTGTCTGAAAAAAAACGTTAGTTTGCTGCTGTGTTGGGTGTAGTTGTTACGGCAGCGGCTGACACATTGTCGGCAGGAGGCGATCTGGAAATTCTTATTAACTCACTATAAGTGGTGTATGGTATGGCGAGTGATGTATGCTAATCAGCTGATTACTGTCAAATCAGCCTAGCTGCTCTCACTCTGCTTTTGCAGTGGGTCACTGTAAAACGGGAATTCATTTACCCTAGAGCCATTTGGGGGAACATTGCTGCAAGAGATGGAAATGAATTCAGAGGAATGGTATGTGGAGAAACATTCAATATTTATACTTGGAGAATAATACTATATGAACACACCGCCTTACCAATACTTCACAGCTTTCTTTTTCTGCAGGAAGGGTCATGGGGTTTCTCATGTGTCAGTATTATATGTTACAAAGGAGGAACTCTATACATATGTCTACAGTTGACATACAAGGAGAGCGGAAGCAGTCAGGTACAATATGCAGATGTAATGCATTTGATAACATCATCCCTATGTAAAAATACTTCTTCTTTTTAAGAGTTTTATCAAGTATGGTCTAAAAACATTTCAACATTGCATAGATCTTGACCTGTAGTCATTTTTAATTGTATGATAAAAAACTATTATTATTATTATTATTATTATTATTAATAATAATAATAATAATAATAATAATAATAGTAATAGTAGGAGTAGGGCTGTCAAGATAATTCAAGTTAATCCCGATTAATTAATGTCCACAATCAGTGCACTCATTTTTTTATCACAATGAATCACATGCTTTATTGCTCCTTTCTATTGTCCTTAATTTAAGACTGTATCAAAATACAAATTGACAAAAAATACATAAATAAATGAAATGGTGGAATTTTAAAATGCAATACAAATTGTGTGATTAATTGTGTGATTAAACTACCAAAACTCTGCAGTTAATTGCAATTAATAATTCTAATCTTTTGACAACCCTAAATAATAATAATATTAATAAGAATAATAATAATAATAATACAGAACCCAGCAAACATTCAATATTTATATGGACAGTGCATGTCCACCTCATCCCATTGAGTAATTTGAAGCCAGAACACCCATGAGGGGTGGTGACATAACACATGTTAAGAAGGGAGCTGGAGAAAGCAAGGAATCAGCACCAAACTCCTGCTGCTAACTGAGGCACACATTAAACTTAATCTGAATAATATGTCAAAGATCTTTCAGGTCCACAGCACAGATTTGCTGTGTAGTAGACACTCATGGCTATAAAAAGGTCAGTGGTTTGTCTGAAAATTATAGTGTAGTGTTTAGTGGACTATACAGTATATTGCACTCATTGGCACAATAAAAGGGGTTTTTTCTTCATGGCCAATGGTGATATTGCAGTCTGCTTAGAAGAACAGCTGGGGAGCAATGATAAATTACACAAGGATTTCACCGTAAACTTAAGGGGCTAGCTAAGCCCCTTTAACATATAAAAATGCTCATCATTTCATGAGCATGCTTTAAATTGAAACAGTAATGGGCTATCAACTGAATAGTTCTTGTGGGGTAAGTGATCGAGTAATGATGTGCTGTTCATGAACAAGCCTGTGCTACGAAGCTTAATGTTAGCCACGGTAGCTAGTTCCTGTTTGAGTGCCAGTTTCCTTTCCTCCATCCTTTGTCAATATTTAATCCACATTTTAAAGCCAAACAACCAACTCTGACTCAAATGATCTGGATCCCCTAAAAGAGAGAGATTTCACATCACAGTGAGTGAGACTGGAGATTGGTGAGATGTACATCAACTAAAAAACACAGGTAAGAGTTTAATGAGCTGAAACAGGGAAAACTGTGTTTACCCCAACCAGTCTGCTTTGTGAAAATGAACCATAAATGAACGGCTCGTCCAGGCTTTTGACTGAGGCTGTTTTTTTTGTTTGTTTAATTCCTGCCTGCTGCCGTTTCATTGTGACTTTTTATAAAACTTTTTTTTTTTTTTGCCTGGATATTCCACTACTTTTAGGACAGAAAAATAGCTTAAGAATAAAGTTTACATTTTCACACTTTGAATGCTTGACAGTCATAAACACCTCAAAAAATGACCCTTTTTGTAGCGTTTCTCCATGCAGAAGTCACTTCTGGCAACCCAAAGAGAGTTCTCTGCTGCTGCGTGATGTCATCTGTAAAGAACCTTTACCAAACACATTTTATCGACAGCAAAAGAGATAATTGCATTAAAATGTCTGAGTCTAGTAGAATAATGACATCACTTTTCAAGTCTTCCATTTGTGCAAAAAATAATTCCATGTCTGCAATCGCAAAGAAAAATAATTCCCCCACAAAAATCCCTACGCTGTATTAAAACTGATTATATATTTAAGTTTCCAAAATGCCTCCAAATAGCAACTGTTCTATGTTTCTGTGTTCTATGTTCATGCTGGCCATGCTATCCTCGGCCATCTGCATGCATGAGATGAGTCAGGTGTTACTTTCTGTTTGTTAAAGCTTTTTTACCTCAACACATGATGATGATGAATTAAAGAAAAAGTTTATCAGAATTGCTTGGTTGTTAGAAAATCCTGTTTTAGCTCATTTATTATATTTAATTGTATAATTTTGGCCACAGAAATTAAATAAAAGGATGTTATATTCAGCATTGTGTTTAAACAAACTCTTGTATGAGTATAAATCTGGATTTCTGATGCATGTCAGTTTTAAGTTATACCACACAGCCCCTCAGGACTTCACTTTCTTGCAGATTTGACTCTCTAAAAAAGATATTACATCTTTACAAGACCTTCTAAGACTTTATTGGATCATCCACTGCTCTTTGCACAAGGTGCATTTTATTGCCTTACTAAAAGGTGGCTTAATGGAGAAAGAGAGGCGCCAAATTTTCAGGTTGGAAAAAAAAAAGCACCCTGTCACTGCAAGGCGGCTGTCATGCTGAACATTTTGATCACAGGCCAAAAATCTATTAACAGTGCTGACTCACACACGCCTCCTGTAGCTTTCTTAAATGTCCAGCCCTTGCCCTTAAATGTGTGGCCTGAAAAAATATAAAATTATTTTAATGGATATTGATCCTAAGAAGGTTAGAAACTTGCTGTTTATCCATTATATTATTGATTTGGCCAAAAGCAAAAAACACAAAGGCTCAATCTATTTTCATTCAGAGAAGGAGAGCAAAAATAATAGCACTAGAAAGGTCAATACAATTTAAAATTTTGGTTTTACTGCATTTAACACAAATATTGTATTATTTATGACACAGTTACTGCATTAAAGGCCTTTATTTGTGTTAATTAGGCCTGATTCACTGTTATTCTTCCTGGTACTTTGGTTGATTGGAGTGATTTATGTCTTTATCAAACACCTTGATACAAATCAGCAGTGATTATGCAGTTCTTTGTTTTTCATAATATAAATAATTTACTTTGACAACAACAATAAAAAACAGTTTTCTACCCATGTTGTGCCAGTAACTACTTACAAAGTGTTTTGGCTCAACTCAACAATAATCGAGATCTGTTTATATCATAGAATAGGGTTATTTTAATGTGCAGGGAGCACCACACTTTGCCTTTAATGGCCAAACTATTACCCTCTGGCAGGCCACTTTTCCTACTGCCTTCTCAGTATTCCTCTAAAAACCCTGCATCCCTCATCTCCATCCCCTTGAGGGAGCCAGGGACAGAGGGGTTGTTTAGTTGAATATGTTAGTCTTGTCTTCCTGACTTATAGATCATTTATCTGACATAATGTGCTCCCAGTGGGTCATTCTCCCTTCTTATAAACGAACAAATTGCCCACTGGAGGAGGTGTTAGAAATATGTGGCTGGCTCTGACTTGATATTACAAAACTAACATGCATAATTAATGTAAGTGAATGTCACATGACCGTCACCGTCTTGAATTATAGCTGCAGTTTTTTTCTGAAATGGTGAAACAGCACCCCCTAGAGTCCTGTCTACTGAACATATGGATGTGTGTTGAAATGTAGTACGGTAATATTGCAGAGGAATCTATCAAGTCAAGATCCACATGTATTACCTGCAGGAACCCAGAAGGCAGATGGAGTGGCTTTGCAAAGGGTTTTCTAAATATGGATCTTACCCACTACATCTATATCAAGGAAAAGGGAAATACCTGTATCTTCAAATGGAGCAAGATTCACTTATTTATGTGCCCATGGTCATTTTCACAACTGATTGATTAGGTGTGATTACCAGTGTTGGACAAGTTACTAAAAAATTGTAACTAGTTAAGTGAGTTAGTAATCTGAGTTACTGCATTGCAAAAGTAACTAGTTACTTTAAAAAGTAACTCAAATGTTACTTTTTTGCTTCAGTCCTCATTATTGTGAAACACTAGAACACAGTAGAAATGTTTCTCAACTTTTGACACTGTTAAAACATTTTTACACTGTTTAACAAGTCTAAAGTAGCTGTACTCTTTTGACAGGGTACAGATTAAATCCCAGCTGCTCTGTAAATGTCTTTCTGCATGATGCTCCGACTCCCGTCTTATCTGGGGTTTTTGCTCATTAGTTCTCTAAAAGGCAGCAGACTCTACAGCTTATATCAGTATGTCTTCAACAACATACCTTGCTATCAGTCTGTTAAGTGCTTCCTGAGTGACACACTGCAGCTGGCGGTGATTTAAAATCCAGCCTTGGTTGTTTGCATGGAGTGGCTCCTCCTCTGTCTGCTGTGCTAAACTGAGCTGTATCTGGGCTGGCGGTGTTTGTAGCATCTGGTTCTCTGGAAACTAGTTTAGCTGAAGCGTGTTGTTTAACTTGATACTTCGTGAGGTTAGAATAGCTGTTCTTGGTGGTGGTAAACCTTCCTTTTACTGTTCTTTTATGCCATTTATTCCGAGGTGAAAAGTAATGCTTGTATACAAGACAGAGAGCTCACGCTCGAGTGCTCTGCCATGATGTGTGTGCGTGTTTCAGTGGATGTTTTTGGTGTGTCTCAGTGCCGCGACTGCATTCTTTCTTACAGGATGCTGATGTGCTTATGGTCCTGTCACATCGTCTGCTGACCCGTATGTTTTCGAACCTTCATCAACGAGTTGTCGGCTGTCAAAGTAGCAAGTAACGAGTGATTTAAACTCTCGGTAATTGTAACGGCATTAATGATTTTTAAAAGAAACACGTTACACCAGTAGTCACCATAAAAAGTAATGGAGTTACTGTACTCCCAACACTGGGGATTACATCTCACCACAAGAGGGCACATATTTACCCTTCTGAATAAATTTCACAAGTGCCCTCTTCATAATGGTACTTTGATCATTCAAATAGACATTGTGGTTACAGAGTTATACTCATTTAAAGATGGGCTTGAAATTTCGAGCAGTAGCCTAATAAAAGAGGCTTGGGCTTAACAGGTTAAACCTTTTGCCTTTATTCTGGTTGCCATCTGAATGACAAGGTCCATCACTTCCATACACTCTGGCGGTAAAGTCAGCGCACAAGGCTTTTTGGTGCAGGATGCAGTGAAAGATGAGCAGCTTTCGATGCTTGTGATTTTTGTAGTAACGTCACAAAGCCCTTATGTGTCCCTCTCATACTTAGTGCACCATCCGTGGCCACAGACACCATGTGGCTGGTGCTTATTTGGCTTTTAAACAGTTCATTACAGCCTTGCAAATGTCGTCCATGTGTGTTTGGCCTCTGATTGGTATCAGCTCAGAGTTCACATACCTGCACAGCAGCACTGTGTGCTCAATACTGTTAATGTCCCTTGATTCATCACAGGCATGTGAATATGAAGGAGCTGAGTTAATGTCCTTGATCTGATTGGTTGTGATATTTGTTTCCATTTTTATGGTCCTCACTGAGGGAGGCATGTCTTTGATTTTCTGAATTATCTCCATTTTGTTTTTGAAGTCTGAGAACAGGTGTTCGGATATTTTAATATTTTAATATAAGTTTCTTTATAAAACTTGTAGCGATAAAACTTGCAGCAGTGACAGAGTTTGGAGAATTAATCCACTTTGTAAAACTTCCTTAAATGTGTTGTGCTCTCTGCAGCAGCTCCAACACCGCTCTCTGTCTGTCCCCACCAGCAGGATATTTGACTGTAGAAGTGGTGTGCTTATGGTAAGCTTATGCCATTTGACATTGCTTTGTTTGGTGTTTGATAGTTTCTCACTACATATCTAACATTTTGGCGGGCCTGCTGTATGTATGCTAAAAGCAAAACATCTGTCCAGTCACTCTGAAATTCCATGTTTTCATCCGAAATTTTTCTTTTTCTTGACTTCCAATCCATAACTAGTAAAGACACCAGTAGACATGTTTGGCGTATGAGTTTGGTGTGGCGCGTAGATGTAGGTGATGATGCACATTCAAGTTGCTGGAATGATCAAAAAATAAATGTATACTTTTCATTATGTTATCTTCCATTTTTTCACATTTGGAGAATATAATTTCACACTACGACATTGATAAACTCAGTTAAAATGTATTTGTTTATTTAAAATTTTTTTTTACTGGTTTCAACAAGCCCCAGGGAGCCACTAGAGAGGGACAAAAGAGCCGCATGCGGCTCTGGAGCTATGGGTTCAAGAACCCCATGGTAGACCAAGGAAAACAGCAGTTGATGACAGAAACATTGTGAAAGCTGTAAAGAAAGACCCTAAAACAACTGTTTGGCCCTGCCCTCCAGAGGGCAGGGGTGAAGGTATCACCGTCTACTGTTCACAGAACACTTCATGAACAAAAGTACAGAGGCTACACCAGAAGACGCACCACTGATTAGCAAGAAGAACAGGAAGGCCAGGCTGGAATTTACCAAAAAGTACAGAGACAAGCCTCAAACATTCTGGGACAAAGTTTTTTGGACTGATGAGACAAAGATGAACCTTTGCCAAAGTGATGGAAGAGCTAAAGTCTGGAGAACAGTTTGGAGAGACACCTGCTTATGTTCCCAAACATACAATCTCAACTGTGAAACACAGTGGAGGTAATGTCATGGCTTGGACTTGCATGGGTTCTTCTAAGATGGGCTTATTGATCTACATTGATGATGTAATACATGATGGCAGCAGCAGATGAACTCAGAAGTCAGAAGCCAATTTAAAGAAAGATACAGCCAAACTGATCAGCAGATCCTTCATCATGTAGTAAGATAGTGGCCCAAAACACACAGCCAAAACAACAAATGAGTTTATCAAAGGCAAAAAGTCTGTCCCTGACGAATGACCAATCCTGGAGACTTCTTTGGTCGTGGCTCTAAACGGTGGTCCTATGGCACACTGTGAGACAGACAGCCGTTGTCACGGTCTTGCAACCAAAGATAGCCTGAGATAGACCTGCTAAAGAGGAGACTGAGGGGGAAACACCCCAAAACAAACATCAACTGAAAGATGCTGACAGTTTTTGGATGACAGAGTCAACTAATTTATTAGTATATATGAATTAAAATAAAAATGTTGCAGTATCTCTCTTGTGCTGCAGCAGTGTTTGAGTTGACAGAAGAAGCTTGGGAAAGCTTCACTCCCTTCATGCTAAACTCCAAAGGTCTGTTAGTTGGTTTTTAAAATCTTGTTACCTACTAATTAGATTTGAACCCCTGCCATAGTTTAAATAGTTAGCTTTGATGCATAAGAGCAAATTTAGGAGCTTTTTCATTTCTACTCAGGATGTAGAAGGTAAGAGGTAAATTAAATTGTGTATCTTATTTCAGCACTGCAATACTTTTCCTTTGTAATTGATATGTTGACCCACTTTATATGCGAGTAAACTTGGACAAGCTGTTTTATGAATTTCTGCCAAGAGAACAGATGTGTTTAAGTTGGGTGTATAAGATATACAGCCTTTTATTTCTTTCAGTGTGAACATATGGTAAACACTTTTTCTAAATCTGACCATCTGGTTAACTGATACCCTGCAAACACTGTGTAAAAGTACTATACACACCTAAAAATAGTTGCTTTTTAAGATAAAACCAGCAATAACATTATTTTAAAGGACTTATCAAAGTCAGCCATAGGATTTTACTCCAAAGCCATTCATCTCTGACATGTAAACTGATACTGATGCTTACTTGACAATTTTTTCTGATAATTTGTGTTTATTAAAATGAGAGAATTATGTCCCCAACATCAGAAAATCCCTAATTTTTAATTAAGAGGGATTTTTTTTGGAATAAGCAATCTATTTTTTGAAAAGACGAGAAAAAAACCTTCTTGGTTTGTTTCTAGGGACTTGTGAGTCCTAGAGTGACATCTGTTTTCAATAAGCATTTGAGAGGATTCTGGCGTTATACCAATCAGAAAAAAAAAGCAATCTGATTCGGTAATTATTTGGTGCCCCTAAAATCATGGAAATGATTATGCAAAATTATAATTGTTCCTGATTATCAATTCAGACTGCCCACATCATTGCCTGCTCCATGCACCATGCACACAGTTAAATAATTCTGTAGACACAGTTAAATAATTCTGAACCAAAACTCTAACAAAGATTATATCAGATGGCCTGCTTTGGAACAAGCGCTAATGAAATGGGGGTCTTTAGTCTAATGTGTATCTAAATGGGTTTCTTGATGTGAAAACATTTGGCAATCCCTCATTTGGACAGTGTGCAGTATTGCTGCTGATGCAGTGAAATTGCACTGTGCTGCTGAATGAGTGACAATTTGTTACCCAGAAGCTGGAACAAAAGTCGGGCCTCTGATTAAGCTGGTCTTTTCTGGCACCATCCAAGTTGAATGCTGTTTTGCAGATTCAATCCACTTACCTTTCAGGAGGTATAAATTGACAGAGGAAATGGCGTGAGTGTCGACATGATGGCGGGAGTGTGAACTGATCAGACATAGGTGTGATTGGGAACTTGATCTAAAGCAGCAGAAATCGTCTGTGGATACGAGGCACTGCTCATTCGCACTGCTTGGGGCTGCACAAACACCAAGAGGGGGATTTTTCTCTCTTTGAATGATTCAAAGCCTGATAATATGTTACTGTATGTTTGTAAAGACATCAAATGAAGTGCCTCGGAATGATTGTGAGGCAAAGCTAAACAGAATCAAGACAATTTATTTTTCAGTTAATAAATCTATACACACCATGGAGAGCAAAAGTGGAGTTATTTTTGTGCAGCAACTCATTAAAACATGCTTGAGGCTGTGTGATCATATCACATGTTTAAGAGGGGAGGAGAATGAGTGTTACAGGCTTGAAAATAGGCCATCCAATCCAATGAGGAGTTACTGAGTGAAGTTATTCAATCGGATGATGACTGAATTGTACAATACAAACACTCCCCCACTTCTGAGAGAAGAAACGGTTTCATTTTCACACAATTAAGATGGAAATTGTTCAAGTGATACCCTCTTAGTGGCTGTAATTTTACAGTTAGTGCCCTTCCAAAGGGAAGAAAACCTCAGCTCATGCAGCAAAAACCCCAGCTCTGCTATTTGTAAGAGGATGGTGTATAAAAGACTGTCACTTTGAATAGTGCTCTAGAGGTTTTCAGGAGCATATAATCAAAGGTACACCTTTTACTTTTTCAAGCATTTTCACAGAGCGGTAATTCAAGGTCATTAGAGTTTTTCTAGTGCAGAATATGCTCAAATATGTTCAGTACTTTTCTGAAGGATGAAACTTTTGAGCAGTGTGTTCATGTATGCTATAACAGATGCCAATGTCGACAGTGTTTTACAAAATACAAATATCATTATTGGAATTACTGCCCAAAAAATGGTTTAATGGATCTATGAGTACAGCAAGTCTGTCCATTGCTCTGTTTAGCCCTTGAAACAGCAGCTCGCACTGCAATTTTATACACATTACACATGAAACAAAACATAGAGGAGTAGGCTTATAATACGATATAATATAATTTAAGATAAGACAAGAGAAAACCCACATTTTCAAAAAAGTTGGGGCTGTGTAAAATGTAAATGAAAACAGAAAGCAAGGATTTATAAATCTGATAAACCTTATTATGTTATAGAACATAAACAGAACATCAGATGTTGAAACATAGACGTTTTACCATTTTACCAAAACTATGGGTTCATTCTAAATTTGATGGCAGCAACACGTCTCAAAAAAGTAGGGACAGGGTCATGTTTGCTGTTTTTGTAGCATCCTCTCTTCTTTATATTATGCAAAAATCCCTTTTTTTCAGGCTTTTCTAACAAAAATATGTGCCCCTTGCCTGTCCACAGTCTTCTCAATTACCAGAAAAATCCCTTTCCTTCCCCCTTCTCTTTCTCCACCTTTCAGAAAATGTGTGCAGAAACAAGCCGTTTTCAGATTTTCACTTCATGATGTCATGTGGGGAGTTAGCACCACCCCCAGGTTCAGTTGGTCCTCCCCGCTAGGAAGAAAGTCCCACCCTCTTCTCCTGGTCTTCCTCTCAGCTTCCAGCTGAGATGCTGGATAGCTCAGTGGGTTACCCTGCTGATTTTGTTCTGGGAGATTGATGGTTCAAATCCTGGTCAGATCCTTAACTTTGGATGGAAGCATCTGTAACATTGTAACATCAGGAGTGCCACATCCATTTCCTGATAGGGGTGGAGTCAGACGGATCAGTAACATTTAAAGCCACAGAAACAGCTCATTCTGAGCAGGGCTGAAACAGAGTGGTTTTCAACCATGCAAAATTCCAATACTGCAGTGTTTTTCAGAAACAAACTTCACAGGCATTTTATGGGACCTCTGAGACCAATATAAACTTGTCTTTAAAGGGTAAAATATGTCCCCTTTAACAGTCTGTAAATGTCTGTAAAGTGAGGAGACCAGCTGCTGGAGTTTTGGGAGAGGAATGTTGCCTCATTCTTCTCTGATGTAGGACTCTAGCTGCTCAACAGTCCTAGGTCTTCTTTGGTGGATTTTCATTGATGATGCTCCAAATGTTTTCCAGGAAAGGTCTGGACTACAGGCAGGCCAGTTCAGCACCCAGGACCCCTCCAGCTACCGCATTACAGTATTCCCCTGAAATGGTTCAAATTGTTTTCAGTTCAGCACAAATTTCTTGGATTGGAGCTTTGCAAAATGGATCACCTGATGACAGCCATGGAGTCTGGTCGATCCATCTGCACTGGGAGGTAAGCAGGTCTCTGGCCTACATACAATCTACATTTTCTTGATTGCAGTACTGGTAGAAATGTTCATACAAGATGAATGATGATTAAACAGGTCTACGGCCCGTCTTGTTACAAGTGAGGGTTAAAGGGAGAGGGAGATTGACAGGTGGATTGGTGCAGCATCAGCAGTACTGCATACTGTGGGAGTTGTGTTGGTCCATTGTGATGAAGAAGCTTTTGGTTTACTGGTCAATCTACCTCCCAAGCCTCACCTATGGTAATGAACTCTGGGTAATGACGGAAAGAATACAATCCCGGACACAGAGATCAATTTTCTGTGGAGGATGGCTTGATAGGGTGAGGAGTTCAGACATCCAGAGAGAACAAGGAGTAGAGCTGCTGTTCCTTTACACTGAAAGGAGCTGGTTGAGGTGGTCTGGGCATCTGACCAGGATGTCTCTTGGACGCCTCCCTTTGGAAGTCTTCAAGGCACGTCCAGCTGGGAGGAGACCACAGGGAAGACCCAGAATGCACCGGTGGGATTATATATCCTGTCTGGTCTGGCAACGCCTCTTGATCCCCTAGAAGGAGCTGGAAAGTGCTGCTGTGGAGAGAAATGCCTGGGTTGATTTGCCCAGCAAACCATGGATGGATGGATTTAACAGACTCCTGGTGCTGACAAACGAGGGTGAAAACATTTTATAATTAGTTGACAAAACTTGCACATCCCCATTGTACAGAGAGGAATATTTTAATTTCAGGTTATGACTCAAAGAATTATCGATCAGAATTAGTTTTATGTGAAGGAGAGCCAAATAATGCATTGCAGTGGCACAGTTTATCTACAGGCAGTTAAAACAAGCCCATCTTTTACACGGCTCCCTTGCTGTTTTTGATTGGACATTTCAGCTATGATGGAGGGGTTTCAGTCACCAGAGATGTCCCCATTCATTCGAATGTGTTGGCTGACCTATGCTAATAGTCCATAAGCATGAGCTATAAACAATCTGGGTGCAGACAGCAGCCAGTCAGTGTGCCTGATGCTGTATCATGCAAAGGACAGTTTTAGATGTAATCTGTATGGAGATGTAGTTCACTTCCAGGTCTAACATGAGCTGCCTGAGCAGATTAAAAATAAAATATGGAATCTGTTTTCACATAGAATTCTGGCTCACTGAATTATGTCTGTGAAACACCATAAGTATGTCATCATGAAAATGTGTATAATTACCCCTGTGATACTGAGTGTATACACTGTGTGACTCACAGAACATCAGTGAAGATATCAGGAAACATGTTAAGTTTTCTATTTCCTAAACACAGTAAAGCTTTAGAGAACAACAGGGTAATACACTTCAAGTCAGTACATAAAGTGCCACATAAAGTCTGTCCATTTTTAGTGTGTTATCATCATGAAACGCTTTATTTTTACATAAAAAGCGCTTGAAGGATTTCACCTAGTGAATGAAAGCCTTAAGATAAATTTGAGTTGTTAAAGATACAAAAATATCTTCCTCCATCTGTCGAGGTAAATAACTGTACCATCAAGTGAAGTTAATTGCTCATTGAATCATCCTCATATTTTCCCTGATGTAGAGAGTTTGTTGAGAAGACAAAGACAGGCAATAAATGAAGAGTTTAAGGGGACCAGTAAAAGTGGAAAGTTTGTTGTTGGCAATTAAAGTGGAATATTATAGCAGTTTTTTAAACATTATGACATGGGGTAGAGGGTTTAAATTTTATTGTTACTTCCCAAATCTCTTGCATACGTGTGCTCAGATCTAAATATATAAACTCTATCTGCTCCACTACTTGTGCTTTTTGGATGACTTTCACTGAAGGTGACTTGACTTTTAAACCAGCAACACACATTTGTTCACACATTGAATAGAACTGGATGAATAAGGGACAGTAAAGCAGCAGTGATGGATTGGATCTTCTCAGTGAAAATGATACTGTGGCAGAGTTTTTCCATGGTTTATTGGTATCTGCCATGATATGGAGCGACCTCTGTGAGCTAGTTCATGCATCTCAAGTTGTGCAGATTTTACACTTAGCATGTGCAGGGACGTAGCTTTGGATTTTGGGCCCCGGGAAAAAATATTACACAGGGCTCCCCTAAACCGGGTAGCCAAGCAACGAATGTTGCATCATTTTTACAAATATCTGTGCATTTAGATGCATTTTTGAACCATAATTTCTGGATTTAAGAGCAAGATTTTTACAATATTAAATTAAATTTACTTGCATTATTTCAGATCGCTGGACTATACCGTTTGGACACAGCAGCCCCCCCCCCCCCCAGCATTTATTTCACTCTATTTGATACAAATTTCTGCCTGTTGACCAATTCATTTAGTTGCTTTTGATTCAATAATGGCACTAATTAATATGAGAAAAAAAACAAATAAAAACACACTTTTCATTGCAGGCTTCCCAATAGCCCCTTCCTACTGCAGGCTCAGGTAATCAGTGCCCTTTTCCCCCCATGTCACGCCCATGGGCATGTGTCCTTATCCAATCACGTGACTAGGGGTGGAGCCAGGAGAGTTAGATATCTAGGGCTTAGGACGATCCAGAGACATGCCTTCTTATCAGGCATAGTCAAAATACACTGTGGATTACAAATGTGGATTTAGAAGGTTAAGAAATCCACATCATTTGGGTAAGAAATAAAACATTTCCACCTGAAAAGAAGTAATCATTTTGAGCCAGTTATACAACAGACAAAGGAATTAACTATGAACATTTTAAATTGGAGCTTGGAGGGGAACATGAAAAGCAAGTTGTGTGGTTTTGGAAATGCAGTCGTGTATATGAATTATAGGCAGGGGCAGAAAGTAACAAACTACATTTACTCAAATTACTATAATTGAGTTGCTTCTTTGTGTTCTTGAATTTAGAGTAGTTTTTAAAATCTCTACTTTTACTTTTACTTAAGTATATTTTGAGTGTATTGTATTTAATTATACTTCAAAAGCATCAAGTACTAAGTGAAAAAAAAAACACTAAAAGCCACAACAAGGAGGTCCAAGCTTTCTACCAACAACCTAAAAATGACCAGTAACACACTTTCACAACACATGACGGGCAGTACATGCACATAGCAAGAGACTGATTCCATATTTCTTCCCAAAACACCGGTTGCACTGTGCTTTAGATTAGGTCAAACCTTATAATAAATAACCTGGTTGGAGGTCCATATTTTCTTGTTTTGCACATTAAGGACAGGTCATGTTTTACTGTGAAAAGCCCCTTGGGTATCAAAAGTAGCTTCTCAGTACTCAGTACTTAGAGCACAATTTAAGTGACCTACTTTTTACCTTTACTTGAGTAGATTTAAGACCAGTACTTTAACTTCTACTTGGGTAAATTTTAACCAGCAGAACTGTACTGTTACTTGAGTACAGTAGTCGGGTACTTTTTCCCCCTCTGGTTTTAGGTATGTAGGGTGCTAAGGATTCATCATGGGGCCCGATGGGCCACAACTCAGGGCTGTAAGAGGGGGGCAGTGTTAAGCTTGACACAAGTTGACACACACGTGTATTGCTGGGCAACAAAGGTCAAGCTCCATGGCATCTTTTGTCCAGGCCTTTTTCACCCCTGGTAATACACCTGGAGTCTACCTGCGGTATTCCTACCCTAGGCCTTGCATACTTGCCACATCCATCCCTTACTGTGGCCTAAAGGTGTGGGTTTACAAAGATTATTTTCCCATGCCTCTGGAACTATGCAAGGACATCCAGAGCATGACCAGGGTTGTGTTCTTCTTCCCGTCTGATGGTTACTCCCAACATCTACAGCTTACTTCAGCTTCAATTTTTTGGCCCAAACATGCCTAAAAGGTTCTGCAGAGCAAAATATATTTATGTATGAAAATGCAGAAAAAAGTTCAAATTTAGCACAATGTTAAGAAGTACGCAAGTGAGTGTACAACTTGATATTTGTTATTAAAAAAAGGTCAATTTGGCTAAAATTGTAAGATTTTTACATTCAGACCAGTAAGGTTCATTTGTTTATCATCTTTTTCTCTATGCAATGATCGTAACACTTCTAAAACACTACTTCTTATGAACCTAAAAGATTTGTGTCTTCTATGAGCCCTGTAAGCCACCTCCTTCCAGTTGGTAGTCCTTTAAGGCTGCATGATTTCTGGTCTCTCCTTCTGCTCTGTTACTGCTAGCTCTGCTGTGCCTTAGTACTGTGCTTTTGCTTTTAACACCAACGCCACCCTAACATCTGCCTGCAGGCTCCAATAAGGGGAGTTGAGATATTATCTTACCAGTAGTACAGTAGTACAAGCGGGACTTCTCTAAATGAGTGGACAACTTCACTCATGGTGAAAAAGCCTTTTTAGTAGCTTCACATGGTTTACAGCTCCAAAAACTCCTCACACTGGCGTCCTGAAAAACCCTTATTCTAACCTCCATCTGAAATGCTACATTTACGCTGCTGTCTCTTTAACACACACACACACACCCCAGGGCTAGGCTAGAGCAGGACCTATTTGTTTGGTTAGTGTTTAATTACTGTGTTACTAAATGGCTTAAAGGCCTTGTGGGGGTGGTACAAGGCCGGCAGCACGGACGAACCAGTCAGGAGATCCTATTGTGATGACCTCATCAGTTTGCTCCATTGAAATCTCGTCTCAGGAAGATCTCGGAGAGATTCCCAGTGAACCGTTTTCATCAGTTTACAGTCTACCCTAACTCTAATTCCAAGATTACTGCCACATACGTATATCTTGCTGTTTGAAAATTTGCATACGTGGAGGATGGATACCCAACATTGTGACTTTATATTCATGTTTTAAAAATCTGAAAAGTATAATACCCCCTCTTTAAGTGATTGGGAACTGTTTAATTTTTATACATTAACACACAGTGCACACTTAACAGTCATTCCTCAAATTCTGCATGTAAATAAATCAACTAGCAGTAATAAAGTTGGGGTCTAGACGCCAAACACAAACTATGTTCTGCTGCTGCAATAAACATTTGAAGCATCCCTTATGTGAGCTGTCTGACTGAACTGGAGACGACTCCCTTCATGAGAACTGGATAAGCAGATTAGAATAAATATGAGTTACTGAAATAAAGCCCAGTGCTTTTTCTGGCTTCTCCCATAATTATCCAGCCATTTTTTCAGTGGCTTAGCTATGTGTTGACTTTGCCATGTCTATTGCTCTGTAGTGAACCTCTTCTAGAAGACTATATTTTCTGTGTCCAAGTCATTGAAAAATTAATAATTGTGCAAATATTTTCTTAGCACACCTGATGGCTTTTGTACCTGATTTAGATTGTGGACACTTGATAGAAGAGATGAATGCCTGCAGTCTGTGTGTATGTGCGAAGGAGGAGTTTCGATGCTGGTCAAAGTTGGATAATAAGGGCTCATTTATTTATTCTCACCACACTCTAAAGTAGGATATTATAAACTGAACGGATACTTGAAGTCAAGTATCAGCCACTCTGCCTAAGTAATTTGTGAAGTCGGAGTCCATTGGCCTTTTGAACTTCTGTTTCCTGAGAGCAATCAGGGCAGAAGAGATGTGTGAAGCCTGCACAAAGATTTGACTGAGCATGAGCCAGTCAGAGGTATTGTTTTGTGGAGTCTGGGGGTCTCAGTGGGTGTTGTGCCTGCTGCGACAGTCCAAGGTTTGTCATATCTTGACGAATTGAGTTGTTTACATCAGACACAGCATACAGAGGACATGGCACCATCATGACAGATGGCCTTCATTTTTCCGCACATTCCCTCTCATCTCCCTTACAGAAGCAGTGCAGGCTGTCAGGTGCGATGTCAAGGAGGCTTTCATTTACATGCCAGATAAGGATCAATAACGTCTGTTTAAGAAATCAATCATTCCATGTCAGTAAAGCTGACTTGTGTGATTGTTTCAGGTGGGTTTCTATTGAGGCTGATTTTCTATAAGCCGAGTGCAAACATGACATTCTCACAAATGAAGCAACATAGAAAAGACATTGCTGTGAGATTTGATGATGTTTTTATTAATGAATGTGTGCTTTGTGGAATATAATAGAGAAAAAATACGCTTGATGGAAAAGCCCTTTAAAACTCCCCGCAAAGTGCTTTTTGATTACACATTTGTTAGGAGTTTTGCAGTAAAAGCAAGAGACTAGGTATGAATAAATGGTTCTGTTGGCCAGGGTCAATGGTAGCCAAGTGGTAACCTTCAGGACTAAGAAATTAAGTGTAAGTGTTTTTTTTTTATGTATTTTTTTTAAGTATTGAAACTCCTCAAGAGGCAGCTTGAGGCAGCTTAAAGATACCGTCACTGAGTCTCGTGGGTTCTGTGACATAACACTTTTTCTTGATGCTTTTAACTTTTTAACTTGGGCTCTTCTCAGCTTATACTACCTTAACAAGGCCTGTGAAAAGTATTCACTCCCTTCAATGTTTTACCCTTTAAATGATTTTATAAATCAATCATGGTCAATCTAATTTAGCTTTTCTTTGGCTTTTATTTTCTTTACAAAACGCCTCTTTAATGTCAAAGTGAAAACAGATTTATACAACAATATCATAAAATAAAAATACATAAGGCAAACTTAGTGACTGCATAAATATTTATCCCGTTGAAGTCAGTATTTAGTAGATGCCCCTTTGGCTGCAATCACAACACTGAGTCTGTGTGGATAGGTTTCAATCAGTCTGCACGTCTGGATTCTCTAATTTTACTCCATTCTTCTTTGCAAAACTGCTCAAGCTCTGTCAGGTTGCATGGGGATCAGGCATGAACAGCCCTTTTCAAGTCCAGTCACAAATTCTCAACTGGATTGAGGTCTGGGTTTGACTCGACTACTCCAGAACATTTGCCTTGTTTGTCTTTAAACCATTTCTGTGTAGCTTTTGCTGTATGCGTCAGATCATTGTCGTGCTGGAAAATAAATCTTCTCCCATGATGCCGTCACCACCATGCTTCACAGTGGGGATGGTGTGGTTGTGGCGTTGTGCAGTTTTTGGTGTCTGCCAAACATAGCGTCTTGTCTGATGGCCATAAAGCACCATTCTGGTCTCATCTTCTTCTTGACTATAGAGTCTCCCACATGCCTTTTGGCAAACTCTAGGTAATATTTGCTATGACTTATCCCCAACATCCTACTCTCCAAACGCTTTGACTGGAGAACCCAGGCAACAGTGGTTGTGTGCAGAGTCTCTCCCATTTCAACAGCAGAAGCTTGTAACTCCTTCAGAGTATTCATGGTGTCTTGGTGGTCTCTCTCACTTGTCTCCTTCTTGCACGGTCACTCAGTTTGTGAGGATGGACTGATCTAGGCAGATTTACACATGTGCCATATTCCCTCCATTTCTTGATTATGGAAACAGCTTAACTCCGGGGAAAGCTCAGTGCCTCAGAATTTTTTTGTATCCATCACCTGACATACTTTTGAGTAACCTTTTCTCAGAGTTGCTTGGAGTGTTGTTTTGTCTTCATGGTGTAATGGTATCCAGGATACTGATTAACCAGTGTTGGGACCTTCCAGACACAGATGCCTTTATACTACAAGCACTTGAGACACATTCACTGCACTCAGGTGATCCCTATTTCACTTATTGTGAGAAGACTGGCACCAATTTCTGTGAATTTCTTTGTTGAATTAGGTCACTTTAAAGGGGGTGAATATTTTTGCAATCAGTTATTTTACCATACTTGTTTTTATTTAATTGATATCACTTTGTAGAAATATGTTTTTGCCTTGACATTTATGTAAAAAAGCCAAATTATATTGACCACGACTGATTTATAAAATCAATAAAAGGGTAAAATATCCAAGAGAGTGAATATTGTTACAGGCACTGTTTTACAAAAGTTTTGTCATTTATCTTTCCCAACAAACAATTAAGAGGAATGGTTAGTGGTATCAATAAGGACTCAGAAGATAAAGAGGGTATATCGATAAGGGTATCATAAGCAATAAAAATCAATGATCTCTATCTCTATTTGCTTTAATGTTTAAGTGCCCTTTACAGCATAGTTTGACATGTGAGCAAAATAATTCCAAAATAATTTTAATTTTAACTAACATGACAACTGTGTGGTGCAGGTGGCCTAGTGGTTTAAGGGGCTCCCCATGTACATGGACGGCCCCAGTTTGAATCTGGCCTGAGGCCCTTTGACACATGTCTCTCCTCCACTCTCGTCCCTGTTTCCGACTCTATCCACTGTCTTCTTCTATCAAATACAGGCACAAAAATGAATCCTTAAAAAAGAAAAAAAGACAACTGTTTAACTAAATATTATTTCAGCATGGCCAGTTTAAGAGACAGGTATCTGTCACCCTCTGAAAAGAATTCAGTCGCTACCATGCTGTGTTATTATTGTTCGGTCTTCATCATACAGTGATTAACTTTTAGCCGCTTGTTCATGGTAGTCAAGAATATTGCTGACTTTTCCCTGATAGTTGAGGCTGACATATTTGATGCATACTTTGAAAAAATGTTATCAATAATACCTTTAAGACCACTTCTTTGTCTTGACTTTGTCTACGGTGACGTATAGATGACAATCAGTGCTAAATGAACTATTTTAAATTCATAGGAACTTTAAGTGTGTAGCAGTTTTCTGCCTTTGGCGCCTTCATTCTGACAGAGGGGCTGGGAACCCTTTCACTGTGGATTTGAAATGATGGTTTCTGAGACAAACAGATCACCAGAGTATATCAGACAGGGTCCCATCACACTGTCCGTCAGGTGCTTACAGTCACACGGTGCATCCTGGGAGCTGACACATTTTCATATCATCATGGTGTGGGCTACCTGTCCAAGCAGCAGAAACCTGTCCGCCTCACAGCATCCAAAGGAAGGAGGCGGACTGGAGGAGAGTCAGGCTGCGTGGTTAGTGTTCACAAGGCAAGAAGAGTAGGTGGACACTCAATAAACTGAGCTGAGGTCATCATCAATCTCTCACCCAAAGGGAGAGACGCTTAGGAGTCCTGTGGCTGAGGATGATGAATGCTGGCAACTGGAGGAGAGGAAGCTGCTATAATATTTGGCATTGTCTGGGGCGCTCTGTAACTCCACGTTGGAGACAAGTTTCAGTATGTTCACAAGCCAGCGGGCACAGCTATAAAATCCTCAATGTCTGCTCCGCTGCTTATGCAGAGGGATTTAGCATCGAGCTGTTTGCACATCCAGGCATTGCAGGAAAAGAAATCTACGTCAGGCGGGTACACACGTAAAGAGGAATTATATAAAAAGGCCTTGAATTTATTCAGTTTACTTTACTTTAATATAATAAAACTGTGGCTCAAACAAGAACAGGGTTTCAGCGCTTTTGTTGTCTATTCAACACAAATAGCATACATATATACAATCTAAACACTGTTTCCACTGTGAGTCAAAAATGAGCCATCTATTCTGAGCCGGCGGGAGGGAGGCGAGGAAGCCATCCCTCTACATTTTGGAGGGAGATGTCTTGAGGGAAGTCACGGTGAGATGGAGAAAAATGACCCTTCATCTTTGATAGCACTGAGAGAGAGGGAGAGCTGACAGATATCCAAACAGCTTTCCGTGCAGATCCGCAGCTCAGAATCAGTCACGCAGGCAGTGAGTGTGGTGCACAGGGAGGACAGTGACCCCTGCCAACAGGCCCCCCCAGAAAAAAGACTGTCATAGAAAGAGACACTTTACACTTAAATGATGTCTGCCGCCTGCCTGCCTCTGTGAGTCGAATGCTCTCTGCATGCAACTTCATCCTCCCCTGATAACTGAAATCCTTAACCACATTGATTCAGTATCCCTCTAGCAGCTGCTTGTAAAGGCGCCAGGTTCTTTTTAGTTTGAATCTGTTTAGTTGATTAAACATGAAAAATTCATTTACACGGGTAATAATAGTGCCACAAATCTCATCACAGTGCTTTGTGAATGTGTATGCCCAGCTTTCCAGTAAATAGTGCACCGTGAAAAGAAAATTCAAGGGCTGAGTTGCCGTAAACAATAAACCATCACTCAGTCAGGCCTCTCTCTTGTAAAGCCAGTGTGTGATAGGCTCTGCTTGTTGCACAAATTGTTTCAGTAGAAGCTTTGAATATCACTGCAACAACTTTTTTGGCACTAATTAAATAATTTTGATGAAAAACAGCTGCAGACATCTTCATCAGCTTCAAATTAGTCTAATTTGGAGAATACAATGTAAAGTGTTATCTACTTCTACAATGCCCATCTTTTAGAAAGAGAAGAAAATTTTTTTTCACTCAGTATTCTATTTAGAAAATCTTGCCATTGAACAATTCAGCGGTTAGTTTTGTATGAGTGTAAGTTAGACTGCAACGGCATCTCTGTAAATTTTGATTTAAAACAAATGATATGCAAATAAGGTCAGTAAATTATTATTTTGACATTGCTTTACTAAGCAGTGAGGTGAAAATTTTCCTGATCTCTGGAAAGTTTGTGCATCATAAAAACTGTACCGCTCTTTCATCAGCTCTTCCATCAGTAGGCTGATCTTTACTCTAGTTATGCCATGCTTTTACCATCCTCATCATGAGATCCTTAATGCAATACGCATGGAAAGGGGTGTTTTTGCATGCACTTTATTGTGGAGCTTAAACAAAGCATCACATGGCCCAACTGACATGTGATGCTGGCTACATGAAGACAGACCTACATTAAAAAATGTTTATAAAGCATCAGCAATTTCAGCCAAGACCAAGCAGCAATTAAACTGTTACATTCAGAGAAGGATTCTAACAGCAATGTGTGGCACATTTCCTGTATTAGCATGTGTTGATATGAGCATGTAGAATTGCTTTAAAGAGAGCTTACTTTAATCAGGCAGGTGTATCATCTCATCCCAACACGTTTCCTTGTTGGCCTGTTTCAACAAAGTGTTTTCCAGCGTTCTATTTCTCCTGCTTTGTCGAAAATTGCTACAGCAGCACAAAACGATAGCTGAGTCCAATCTAATGTGCACAAAGGCAAAGTAGCACATCTTGATAGGTAGCACAAAACACCGGCTCTGTTTAGAAGGGTGTATCTGCAGGCTCGCAGGCAGCACTTTCAGGACCATAGAAATAGGATCCTGCTTGTGCACATGTGCGTTGTTGATGAGCATTTATTTAAACACAGATTGCTAATTACTGCTATTGCTACCATTCACAACAGCGATGGGAGATAAACAGAGTGTTGTTTCTGTGTTGTATTTAGTGGAAAATAAAGAAACGTTTGGAAAAGGAGTTAGAGAATTTAATGGTGTAAAACAGTTGTATAAAATGAAAAAAAAAACATCACGAAAAAGTACTTCAAGTTAAATTTAAATTCCTGCCTATCAAAGTCTTGTAAACTCAAGCAATTTGAATGAATCTGCAGTCATGAAACTGCTCCCTGCGAGCCTGCAGATAGGGACTACTGGCTCTGTCACTTACTTGTTTTAGCTCAAATCAAATGGAACACTTTTAACTTGGGTGTGATGTTATGACCGCGGTCGTAATGTGTGTTTTTTTTGTTGTATATATTGTATCTTTGTTTCATTCGAGTTGGTTGTGCCTGCTGTGTGTGTGTGTGTGTGCTTGATAAGTGTGGCAAGCTTGCTACCTGTCCATCTGCTTAATTAGGAGTGCCATAGCATGCGGACTGGTGGTAGGCTGCTGTGGAGCTCAGCCTTAATATAAGGAGGGGATGTGACGAACCCCGTTCCATTCACCTCCCACCTTGTAGAGTTCAGCTCACCTATTGTTAAATTTAACCAGTGTTTATTTGTGGAGTTGTGTTAATAGGTAAAGCAGGTTCACTGCTACACAGAGAGACCCTTTAGTTTTTACAGACAAGGTTGAACCTCTCTCCTTTTCTAGTTTGGTTATCTTCAATTGCACGTTATCATTCGTTGTTTTTTAAAACTCCTATGTAAATAAATTGTTTCTTTGTTAAAACCTTGGAACTTAGTCCTGTGGCTGCTTGAGAGATGGGTGAAATCGGTCTCTTTTATGTTATGTCAGGGCGTAACAGATGTCATTCCCAGCTCCAACATCCAACTTCTGAGGTGAATGGAATGCAACAGCTGTTCCCAGTTGATGACTAGGTGCAACATTTTAGGATTTTATAGAAAATCTGTAAATATTTATGATTTTTTCATGGCTCCAGCTTTGAACCAGTTCACCCAGGAAGTCTTCTGAGAGGTTTCAAGGACATTTGGAGCAATGGTGTGGTGTGCAAATCAACACAGACGGACAGACATGCCGCCAATTATAGTAGTGAGATATAGCAGTAGAGTACTGTTGCTCTTAGATTGAATTAACAAATCTTTTAATTATAATAGAAGGATGATTTTAATAGATGAAGCATTAATCATTGTAATACTAGCATTAACTGAAAATATAGGCAGTGAAGAGAGACATAAAAGCAAAGGTGATAATAGCAATCCAAGTTGAACAGTTGTTAAACGTACTATAAGACTTGAAATAATAATATATAATGATAATATTATAATAGTCATAATAAATGTAGTTGGAGTCAGAAAATGAAGTTTGGGAAGCATGATTCATCTGTTAGACCATCTGTCGTTCTCTCATTTTATGTAAAAACCTGCAGATAATAACAACTGTCTCATCCCAGGTCTCAACTGATCTAAAAATAAATGCTTCATTTAACAAAAAAACCCTTCAAGTGCTCTTGTTCACCAGCCTAAGACAAGTTAACCCTGGGAAATAGAAGTGCAGCCCATGTAATGTACAAAACTTGACCAATCACAGCTTTACTCTCAATTTTGAATGCTGTTAAGAGGATTCAATACTGAAAATGCCCCTAAAGGTCAAGCCCATAATTACAGTCCTTTTACCTAAGTGGAGAGCATGTCACAAATCCAATCATCGGCTGAATGTGGGATGCCCAGTCTCAGGGTGAAAATGAGTTGGTTTCAGAACTGTGTGTTTGCAGTATTGCACTTACATTATCCAGACTGATCTAACACCTTTAGCGACCAGAGTCTCGGCTTAAACATAATTGATACCTCTTTCTTGTCAGTGCTTATCTGGAGGATTCAAATAAGGGGATGAATAATGATGTATGCCTCTATTCCTGCCAGTGGTAAGGCACCTTACTGTGCTTTCTAACAAAGACAAACTTGTTTCATTCCTAATTTTGAATTTAGATCTCTGCATGGATTTTGTTTATACTGCAGAAACCACCTGCTGTCTTTTCACCTCTGGAGAGAAACTAGCAGCTTAAAAGCTTTTTGAGATATTGTGAATTTGATTTTCTTTTTCCCCAGATAGGCGGAATATTTGATGCCAGAGATTCACTATTTTGTTGTTATTGATTTAAGGTAGGATGCTGTGGTAGTCAAATGATTGGCTGGCATGTGGGACCTGCAGCAAAGTGTGTTCCCAACATCCAGTCTTATGGGGAATGCCTTTCTGCATCAAAAAGTCAAAAACCTCTCAACCTCTTCAAACAATCATCTTCCTGTGGGACACCACCAACTGTTTCCTGATACAAGGAGCAGCTTTTTCTATGTGGCAAAGTCTGGCTCAAAAGAAATATTTAGACCAAGAAAAGCACATTGGACTTGATTTTTAGGTCTCTGGCCAAACAATAGTGGCACAAATTCACTGAACAGTAACTGAAACAGCATGAAACTCTGCTAAGAGAAGATCTGAACCTGTAGAGGACATAATAGTATTTTCATTCAGAGTGGCCCTTTTAAGTGTCTCTTAAATCATTAAGGGTTAAAGATAAGGAAATGATACAAATGTCAGCATATTTAACAGATCTATTTTCGTTTTGTCTATAACCCATACTATTAAGAGATTGAAGGGAACACTGTATTTTCAATTTTATGTGCAAAATTAGACATAAAATAGCAGGAACACTTGCTTTCCAGTTGTTTCAGGATTACAAATGGCTTCAATTACAGTAGATCTTCTGGTAAAGCACTAAAATATGGATGCATTATCTATTTTGCCATTATTTAAAATAGGGCTGAACAATTTGGAAAAATAGTCTAATTGGGATTATTTTACCCAGTGTTGTAATTGCGATTTGAAATGCAATTATTCCTTAAGCTCCCCATCTTACGTATTTTTAAACAAACACAAGCAATAAATCATTCTATATTATAATCAACATGATAAACCAAACCAGGGCTGAACAATTTTGAAAAAAAATACCTAATTGTGATGATTCTGACTTGCATTGCAAACTGGATATGTATTGTTGTATTGTCATTCTCATATTAAATGAGAAAAAAGTATAAAAATTAAGAAAGTAGGATTTTTCGTAGACCATTCTAAAAAAAGCACATGTATGATTGCATGATTATGTAATGTATAACATCTCTGCTGCAAAACACAAGTTTTAAACTGGTATTTTGACGTAAATTACAGGTCAAAGAAATATTGCACCCTCTGCGATTTGAAAATTGCAGCAATTTTTGATTAATTGCCTTGCCCTAATTTAAACCTAGGTGCTTACAAATTATCAAGGGATGCATGGTGTTGGATTTTTGCCGTTATCTGATATCCTGATATTTCCAAGCTCATATTAGCGGATACCAAATAGGCTACTGATCCTGGTATATGCACACCATTTTTATTGTGAAGAACAGCAAATGTGTCCTGTGCAAAGAGAGGCTGAGTCAGGTGGTGCTGAAAGAGAAGCAGAAAAGTAGTCAGCAGTTTGTTAACATTTGGAAATATATTCAAAACATTCAGGGCTCACAAATTCTCTTTTGGATTGAGGTCTGGGCTTTGACTTGGCCACTCCAGAATGTTCTGTGTAGCTTTCGCTGTATGCTTTAGGTCATTGTGTTGCTGGAGAATTAATCTTCTCCCAAGCTTTAGTTCTCTTGCGGACTGAATAAGATTGTCCTCCAGGATTGTTTTTAGATTTTGCTACATTCATTTTATCCTCTCCCTTTACAACCCTTCCAGGGCTGGCTGCTTAGAAGCATCCCCACAGCATGATGCTGCCACCACCGTGCTGCACAGTTGGGATGTGTTTGTTGTTATGTGCAGTGTTTGGTTCCCTCCAAACAGTGTCATTTCTGATGGTCAAAAAGCACCATTTTGGTCTCATCCGACTAAAGAACTTTCTTTAGCTTGACCATAGAGTCTCTCACATGCTTTATGGAGGAATGTAGTCAAGATTTGATCTGATTTTTCTTCAACAGTGTCTTTCTTTGCCACTCTCCCATAAAGCTTTGACTGGTGAAGAACCAGTACAACAGTTGTTGTATGCAGAGTCTCTCCCATCTCAGTTGCTGAAGCTTGTAACTCCTTCTTTAGGGTTGTCATTGGTGTCCTGGTGGTCTCTTTCATCAGTCTCTTTCTTTCAATGTTAGAATTACACATGTGCCATTTCCCTTCGATTTCTGGATGATGGATTAAATTGAATTCTGGGGGATGTTCAGTGTCTTTTGAAAATTATCTGTATGCATCTCCTGACTTATACTTTTCAAAAACCTTTTCTATAAATTGCTGAGTGTTCTTTTGTCTTAGTGGTGTAATGGTAGCCAGGAATACTGATTAACCAGTGACTGGACCTTCCAGACACAGGTGTCTTTATACTTCAATTACTTGAGACACATTCACTGCACTCAGGTGATCCCCGTTTTACTAATTGTGAGACTATTGGCATCAATTGGCTGGAACTGTGTTGAATTAGGTCAGTCATTTGTTAAGGCGGTAAATATTTGCAGTCACTTATTTTACCTTACATATTTTTGTTTAATTGACATTACTTTTTAGAAATATGTTTTCTCTTTGACAGTAAATAGATATTTCTGGGGAAAACAAATTATACTGACCATAATTGATTCATAAAATCAATAGAAGAGTAAACCATCCAAAAAAAAACAAATATCAAAAAAGAAAGTTAAATCAAAACCCAACAACAGAATTAAAAGAAGAATACTGTACATATATGAGGCCATGTTTTAATCATCTTTTTTCCAGAAGTTCATCACTAAATGCTGCTGAGCAGAAAATGATGTGCTTTGGCTTCATCATAGTGTCAAAAGCAGATAAAAAGCCTCCTCGTGAAAATGTATCTGCTGACTGTGCAGGGCAGCATGTGTGAGGCTATGAACCTCCCATGGACCCCTGTAAAGACCCCCTGAATTGTTGTAAAATAAAGTCTCCCTTCGTTAATTGAGTGTTGTTAAGAACCAGAGTGATAATGAAGGATTACTGAGTGCTCACACTTGGGTGTTGGGAGCCATGTTAAAATTGTAATGCAGTCTAGTTTGCTGTGCAGTGCCAAAAACAAAATTACAGTCTGTTCTTATTTTTAGGTCATGATTATTTTGTGGTGGTGCAGTTTTCTGCTGCGTGTTAATTAATGCAAAATAAGCAAGACCCTTGAATTTATGAATAACATCATCACAAAGCAAGAAATGGTCCTGCCTGCAGCCATAGGCACATATTCAGTCACATCAAGAAACAAAGTTGTCTGGATAGGACAATTATTCAGCTTGCATTCTTGCTAAGGTTATGTAAGTTTGTTGCATATGAATAATTTTGTAAGCAACCTGTCTAAATCTTTCTCTGCTGCAGATTATTTTCATCTGCCAAAATCAAATCAACACACTAATGTGCTGCAGTAAATTCATGACCCTTCTCTCAAGCATTCTCTCCTCCTGAAGTTATTTTTGTGAGCTTAATGTTTCTTAAAGCTAGTGTGTCATGTTGATACCTTGAGGGAAGAATACAGACAAAACCTAAATGACTCACCTATTTCCAGGCCTAAGGTTGTCCCTTTCAATTTGGATCACAGCTGCTGAGGTGAAGTGAGGGCATTTTGAATGGCAAGATAACTAAAAGCCTGTTTGTTTATGTTTTGTGGTCAGGAGGGTTCATGCTGAGCAGCAAAGCTCACCTTTTTCAGCAAGTTAATTTTGTGGCATCCCAGGGGCTCGTCTCTCAGATTAGCACAATGGGGATTATCCCGCCCAGCCTGTGTTGATCCTTTCACTGGCTGAGACGGGCAATGCAAACTGAGCCCCGTACAAGGAGGTGCGGGTGGCAGCCGACTCAGGAAAGTTAGCTGAGCAGATTAACTGTGGGCTTGCATCAAGGACAAAAACACACAAACAAATCTCTAATGGTTATGTAAAATAGAAAAGATAACCCGCTTCAGATATTTGTTAGAACTTTTGCAGTAATTTGTGCCGATGTAAAGTCTATATGACTCAGTTTATTTCTCATGGAGACAATCATTTCTGTAAATATACATAAATCAGCCAGAAGGATGTAAAGAAACACATTTTAAACAGTAACTTTGTTTGGCTTGCTGTATTTAACATAGCAGACACAGCCAGCATCACAGCTCAGCATGGAAAAAATATAACACTTAAATTGGCTGCATAAATGTGAAGTATTTTGTATTGCCACTAGTTAGAAATGCTCATTTAAGTCTGATTTGAAAAACATTGTTTTAGTTGACACATCAGAGGAATAAGCATGTTTGAATGAGTTTTATGTGCTTTTTGGTGCAACTTTTGCTTCCAGGAACATCTTTGTGACCCACAGAAAAGTGCTCTGCGACCCACTTTTGGGTCCTGGCCCACCAGTTGAGAACCACTGCTTAAAGCACAGCAAGTGCTCACAGTATTGGGCCTGAATGTGTCCATATTAGTGGTGAAAAGTGAATGAAACATTTTGATTTATAAATGATTAATGAGCAGCTTAGTCTGAAGGGCCAGAAAGAGCATTTATTCCCTATGACAGTGATTCCCAACCTGGGGTCCAGGCACCCAGGAGGGGGCGCCAAAGATCTCAGGGGGGACCCAGGACCTTGTCTGTTTTGATGCTGTCAAAATGAGACGTCCATCTATTTTTAAAAAATCATGATTAGAAGTATAATGAACGACGGCATATTAGGGCAAACTTGAACCATTAGAAAAATAAAGATGTAAATTAATATTTGAGAGGAAAAAGTCTCATTTTGGGGGTAAAAAAACTTTCTTTTTTTCATAGATTGTAAAGTTGCAAATTTACAAGAAAACCTACTCGAAATTTCAAAAATTTGAAAATGTATGAGAAAAAAATAGCAAAATTCAGGTTTAAAAAAAAGCCATTAATTTTACACTAGAAACTCTAAAATTTTAAGTTTATCAAAATTGTACATTTACAACAGTGTGAAGTCAAAAATTTACAAATAACCAAACTGAAAACATTGGATTTTTGACTTTTTAACTTTTAAAGTAAAATGCACAGTTTCTTCTTTAAAATTAACAGATCCTCTATTATTTTCTATCAGAGTGTGATAATGGATAGTTTATATATAGTTCTTTCGTCAAGAACAGGTGTATGTACTGTAGGAGTATTTTGTTGGGATCCTGTCAGTGAAAACTATTAAACTAATGTGTAACTTTTCTAAATGGGTCTTGGGGGGCTTAGCTTTTCTTAGATATAAAACGGGGGCCCCTAAGGAAAATAAGTTGGGAACCAATGCTCTATGAGGTACAGAGAGACTGAAACCAGCATGTGCCGGGGCAGATTTAAGCACCTGCCTGGTAAGAATGCAAGGTACAGTACACCTCTGGTGTAGCTGTTTCATTATTGCAAGCTTTCGTAAAGTTGTACAAACCTGTCTTCAGGTCCCTATCAAACTTTCATCATAAATCACAAAAGGCGAACTGCATATGCTTTCATTTTCATATAAGGACTCACTCATTCTTCCTAGTGCTTCCAGTGTCTCTTTCATATACGGAGAAGGGCTGAACAATATGGAAAAAAACAGACTTTGAAATCGTTTTTTCCTCTATGTGATTTAATTGCATTTTTTTTTCAATTAAAAAAGGAAATTAAACCAGATAAATGAAATGCCTTTGAATGTAAATTTATTAAATTCAAATCAAGAATTAGACCTTTATTGTTTGTTCTATATTTTATTTAAAAAAATCACACTTTGCAGCCCCTCTGACGGTAACACACACAGACAAGGAGGATGAAGGAAAGTACACACAGGGCAGGTGAATGGAGCGACTTGATTTTTTTTTTTTTTATTTCCATGAACTTTACAAATAAAGTGTCACAATTCCAGCCTGACTACCCTGGCAGCACTCCTGCCTCCAATCAGCTGGTTGATGCAGCACACCTGATGAAGATCTTGAATCAAGAAGTTCAAGAAGTTACTTTTAGGGCTGGCTGCATCCAGTTCTGTTCTATTTTTGAATTTCTTCAGTAAAGTTTTTTCAGCTCATCTTCTGTGTTTGAATCTGTTTTTAGGTCCTCCACTACCTTGTGTCATTAACCCACCACTGTGTTCCTTAAATGTCATTCTATGACATTCAAAGTTACATTTAGTCAGGCCCATTAGTATGGCTGATGCTCACAGGGTTGATCTGCTGTGAGCGTCATTCACTGCAGCCCACACATTGAAGGTGTAAAATAAACAATGGAACATGAATTAGTGAGCACCAGGACGAGGTGCCGTCAAACAGGAAACCTAAGATAAGCCTTGCTAATTAAGCATCTGCCCGAAGCATCAGACTGGTGTAGTGACGGCAGCAGCGTCATCTGTAGCCTGAAGTACATGCAGGAGACTCACACTGTGCATCTACAATAATTTGTTCTCTGGCTTCTGATGGTGATTCAAGGCAGACTTTAATGTAGGTTAGACAGGGAAATGAGAAAACCCACAGTTTCGGCTAAAATCCAAAAGTACAGAAGTGGCAACATTACGGGTTTCAGGTCAACGGACTAATATCGTTTGCTTTTGCAATGTGAACATTGCACATGCTCACATGCCCTCGTGATTGAAAGATGATACATCGTCCAGCTCTACTAGAGCTTTGTCAGGATTTTTTTTTTTTATATTTATATAATTTAGGTAACCCGACACGTCAGATGGATTTGTTTCACACATACATTTGGAAAACCTTCAATACTAAGCATTTGGGAGAGGGCAGAGGCTTTGAAAAAAACTCAGAGTGTGATTGGATGAATGTTCTGTCTGTCACATCTTTACGGGCCAATCAGAACAACAAAACATGTGAAGTAGCCACTACCAAGGTGCACGTGCACAGCTACTGAGGAAATAACGCAAACCATGGCGACTATAGACATGTCAGTACATGACTTTTGTCATTTTTGAAAAGAAATCAACTCACTGCTGTTCTTTGTTCTTCTTTTAACGAAGAAATGTCATCAAGTTCTGATTAAACTGGTGCTTGAGCAGCATCCACGCTAAGCTCTTCTGCCATAACTGCACCGGCCTTTTGTTGCTGCTTGCTTACATCACGACTCTGTTGCGACTGAAAGTACTGCCCCTCTATGCTGATTGGTCCTGTCACTTTTTTACCGGGCCCAAATGGTTCTGACTGGAGCTTTGCAAGATGGATTCGCCAGTGAGAAACAAGGAAATGGGCGTATCCATCTGCTTTGCAAGGTTATAATTTAGGTGCATCCACTAAGTCATGGTAACATTACCATCACAGCTTACATCATTTAGATCTTGGATTTGAAGTGATAAAGAATAACATTAAAGTGGACCACCAGCAGCTCAGGTAAGGTCAGGTATGGGAACATATGCTGGTTTGGCACATCAGTGTGTCAGCCTTGGTCCTGTATTACTCTGGCATGATGGCTAACAAACATCCCTCCAGGTATCCTCTTAGCTGTACCCTACATGACGCCCATGGCACCTGGACCAGCCAGTCAGGGTCTGGGCAGCCAGTATGGGGTAAGCTGAATCAGGCCCAGGAAAGCATAGCAGGTACCTGTCAAAGAGTAGCTGACCCTTCTCAGCCTCTCCTGAGCATGTCAGCATTAGACACATGGTTTTGCCAATGATACCCAAAGAGATGTTGTCATAAAGGAGTCCAGCTGGCACCTTTGGCAATCAGTCTAAGCCTAGGCCTCACAAGAGTATAGTAGGACAGGGAGGATCAAAAGACTCCTACTTTCGTCCTCATGTTCAGATACTCGGAATGCCACACTGTCTTACTCAAGGAACCCATCAGCCAGTGCAAGTCCAAGTCTTCGGTTGATCTAAGCCTGCCAAGGTAGGTGAACTGTTCTACAACTTCCACATTATCACCAGTCACAGACACAGATTCAATGGCAGCATCCACGGCATCCCCAAATGTCTGGATTGTGCTTTTGGCCCAGGAGAGGTGCATTGCCAACATTTCAGCCTCCTCACTCAGCAAGTTAAGAGCCACCACAAGGACATCTACAGTCTCTGCAAGGATCACAGTGTCAACAGCAACGAAATGGCACTCCACAGTTTGCAGGCCCTCTCACCTGACCCATTATCCAAGAGTGTAGGGGTTCAGATGCACCTCTGCCCCTGCACCACTCGGGCACAGTTCATAAGAAAACTGGTCAAGCATTTACGTAAATTAAATGCCCACCTCTATTGCTAAGAGAATTCTGCTTTAATTTCCATGATATGAATTGAAAGTTAATTTTGCTTTTTACAAGAACTGCTGTTTATTTCTCATAAAGCTGTATAACATATAAGGTAAACACAGATGGAAAAAACTCTAATATGAAAAGGAGCTGTTTGCTGACATTTGGACAGAATTGCTCAAACAAAGGTCATACACAAAGACACACAGAGTAAAACATAAACACTAATGCTAGTAGAGTGTCATCATACTGTGCAACCTGCTGGCCTGCATCCCCCTTCCTCTTAGGCAGTGGTGTTTACAGTGTTTTAGCCCTGAAATGTGTGCTGTATCAACACTATGCTCCAAGCTAGTTTACATTCATCTGGGGTGCTGAGGTCTGCGTAGGACACCACCAGCATGTTGCATGAAGTTCAAAGTAAATCGGACATCCAGGGTCCATCACAGTGTATGTTTTCTGCAGTGGAGTGACAGCCCTTTGTATTATACATACAACCCAACTGCAGAGAGAGAATGAATGAGAAACAGTATGAAATGATAGCTTACTATTTGTTTTCTGACATCAAGTCTAGCTGTATTTTTAGAGACGGATGTGTATGGCCTATATTTTCACAGCACAATGCTCACAGTCTCGTTGCTGCATGCATGTGAAGCCTTTGTGTTACAACTGTGAGTCAGTGTGTACTCAGTGTAATGTGTAACTCAACATGTACCAGTATGCAAACTGTCAGATGTATGTGAGAAATCCAAGACTTTCATGTGCATAGCAATTACAGCAGGGTTGACTCAGAGTTCTGCGTGTGTTAATAGAAGGGTGAACACTGCAGTAATTGTAGTCTCAATCGAAACGCAATGATTGTCCATGTCAGCAAAGATGACTGCTCTACCTCTGGAGTATATTTAAGAGGTGTCAAACAGGGTCCCAATTGCTTCCAGGAGACTTTGTTGACAATGAAAATAATAGCTTCAGATGGCTTTTGAAATTAAAATGCCAGAGGCTTTTATTGGTAATGCACCACAGTCAAAAGTCCATGACAACATGCCCTTCTCTGTCATCTAATGTCTGTAAGTAGCGCAGGTGATAATTTGTACAGTATTATTATTGCTACTGCCTTCTCACTTTGCCTTTGACATAAAACCACACAGATTTTTTTCTGCAAATATATGATGGCTGTCATGTTGCTGCAGTTATTCTATTACATTCACAGTCTTTCATATCCAGGAACACAGGCTGTGTTACAAGGTGGCTTTAGCTGTCTAGAAAATCCGCCTCTTTCCTCCATTTGTTCACTTTGTGTTGGTTTACTACTTTTAAAAAAGGTACGGTTTTACTTTTTTTTGTATGTTGACATATCATGATTCTCCAAAGAAGAGTTGAAGCATTCTCACTATGCTGCTATGGCTCGTGTAAGCAAGCAGCAACTCTGAAGCAACAAATCAAAACATATCCTAATGGCCGTGGCTGATGTAACACCACTGGGCATAAAACTTATAAATCCTGAGCATTTCAGCCTCAAAGTTGCAAATAAAGGAGTTACACATTCTCGCTTCCACATGTACGTACCTTCAGTGTAAGTCCTCACTACCACACTTGCACACTGAGCTATAACCAAACAAACTCCTGAAAAGAGATTGCCAGCGAGGCCCAAAGTTAGTCATACAGTTATTATTTCTGCTCCTTAGCCCTATCTCCCAATAGTGAAGAACCCTTCAAAAAATTCCTGGATCCGTCCCCATTTACCCCCCACCACAGCATTCGCTGATCACTCCCTCCCCGGTGGGGTGGAAACACGGTGAGGCAAAGCATTGGCTTCACTAAGTGTGCCAACAGATGCATCCATGGTCTCACTGGACGACTGGAAGTCATGGCAGAGGGTGAATATTCCTCTATTCCTCCCAGCATTGTGAGTATTCTCGCTACAAT
Source organism: Cheilinus undulatus (assembly GCF_018320785.1). Lineage (NCBI taxonomy): Eukaryota > Metazoa > Chordata > Actinopteri > Labriformes > Labridae > Cheilinus > Cheilinus undulatus. Next base: position 37,525,487 of record NC_054874.1, read on the forward strand.
TCACTGTCTTTCTCTCTGTTACGCCCCGATTCGTCTCCTCGACCAGGTGTGCGTCTTTCAAACTCTATAAACTCCAAAACTTTGAATAGAAACACACCCAAAAACTGCTGCTGGGATTGAAGTTACTCATGTCCACCATCTCCTGGTGTAAAGTGGTAAGAGTGCAGACTTCCATCATTAGCCCTATCTCCCAGTAGTGCAGAATCCTTAAAAAAAATTGCTGGATCCAGACGGTGATCCAGATCACTCCCAAAATCTAATCAGTTCTTCCTTATGCCATTTCTGACATTTCCTGAAAATTTCATCAAAATCTGTCCATAACTTTTTGAGTTATGTTGCTAACAAACTAACAAACAAACTAACGAACAAACACACAAACCCACCCGATCACATAACCTCCTTGGCGAAGGAAATAATGCAAGGAAAATGTACTGAACTTGGAAAAACTTGAAGGAACTTGGCACTCTCTGGATTAATTTCCCACTCTAAGACTCATGTTGAAAGGTGCTCTGATCAAATTAACTTATGTTGACTTCAAAATTAAAAAAGGCTGAATCTGTTCTATCTTTCTAAATTTACTAAACATATTTTTGATTTTAAGTTAACAGTACAAAATCACTTTAAGTATTTCTTTTTTTATATAATTGTGCTAAAAATTATTTGGCAGTTATCTTAATCCTGAAGAGCTTTCCCAGAATTCCTTTGAGTATTAGACAGTTTTGCACCATCAGTGAAGTCCATTACTCAGTTAGAGAAGTCACACCTATGGGGAGCAGCTATAATATACTTAAGATGGTATACTGAACATGATGGAAAAGTACATGTGTGCTAAAACAAGCCGTTCTCAGATTTTCCCCTCATGATGGTATGAGAAGGGTGGAGTCAGGCAGCTCAGTAACATTTAAAGCTACAGACAGAAACAGCTCATTCTGAGCAGGGCTAGAGGGGTTTTTAGACATACAAAAATCATATGCTGGAGTTTTTTTCAGCAACATACTTCACAGGCATGTTTTGGGGATTTCTGAGACCAATTTAAACTCGTCTTTAAAGTGTAAAACATGTGACCTTCAAGGTAACATTGCACTGGATGAAGAACATGTAGCCGAATTTATTTGAAACTGCAAACAAGTATAAGATTAGTATTATTAGTACTTTTCACTTAGTCATAGGTTCAGCTTACTACAAATTATCTTAAGTTACTTAAATTGAAGTGCAAGTGCACAACACAATAAAAGCTAATGTAAATGCAACACAGTATCTGGTTTACTTTAATGAGTTCAAAAAGTGTTTACTTGTATTTTTTAAGGCAATCAGTTTGCATGATTTTTTTTAAGTTAGGTCTATTAATTGGGTTTCACAGTATATAGTTGAATTCAAGACAGAAATATTGCATGAATTAAGACCTTTAACTGCATATTTTGAGTAACAAAGAGCATTGTAAATATTAAAGCCAACAGTTAAGTAAGAGTTTATTGATCGGTGACTAGTTGAGTATCAAAAGAGCCCTAGTTAAACACGGTTTATTTTTTATTTGGCTCATGAATATTTCTATATAATATATATTAATAACATTTTATTTAATATATAAAAAACTTCTGTTGATGACATTTGTCCTTACATAAGTTATTTTGTAATAGATAATATGTAGGATAACACATAAATCTGTAAGACTTGTAATCAGCTGATACTAACTACTGACCTCACACATACTGCCTCTGATCATCTGCCTCCCTACACCCACTCTCAGATATGAAAAACAGGGCCTAGCAGTCCCAGTAGCAAATGAAATGACTCAGCCAATGAGAACAGAAGGATAGCCTGTAGTTTAGCCTATATGCTATATATAGCTGTGTTAATCTTTTTTTATCACTGATTTGCAGGTGGGGAATTATTTAATCATTTTGGTAAGCTCAGACTGCTGTATCTACAGTTTAGCGTGTCGGTGGTTTCGTGTCTGCACTGCAGGGCATGTGGTTGTTGATATACGATTAATGCTTTTACAACATGAGACAAATGAGTGTGCCTGTTTCTGTGGTGCTGTTTACAAGAATGCATGAATTTTAATATGGAGAGCCTTACTTATCACACTGGGTTTCATAGCTGCAGTTACAATCTTTTGTGGCTGTGGTGCCTCAGCAGCGGATAAACATGTGCATAGCTGTAGCTTTACTTGATGTATGACTCACTGTCAATTTTCAGCTCATTGAAGCACACACGGAAATAATGACTTCTGCTTATGGCAGATAAAACCATTACACCCACCTTTATACAGAATTATAGGCTTAATCTGCATGTTTTGAAGTTGATGCTGTAATGATTTTCTTCTTGGTTGGAGTGACTTTTCATATAGGATTCAGTAATTGATTCTAAAAATCATATTATTAACAAAAGCTGCCCCTTAAACCCCAAAAGTACAATTCTCAGTCACTGCTATTGCTTCTGGGTCCACAAAATAAAGCTGAGCAGTTGCAGTCGGTTGAGTTTGCAGAGAGATGAGGAATGAGTCACTCACACCAAGGCTGAATCCCATTGTGTGGACTCAGGACTACAGGGCTGAATGCATGCGAACTCAGATGACACATTTGTGAGATCTGAAGGCTGTATGTCCACGAGAGGCTAAGTGTCTGGGTTAGGAGAGAATGTGCCAGTCCATGTGAATCATACAAAGAGAGACTTGATCACTACCAAATGTGGGATATTTCATAACTAAATTAAAGGTAGAAACTGGATAATACATGATTGCAAAGGATAGCCAGGCTTGGCAAATAATAGTATGTGCTCTTTGTAAAAGACACTCGAAGGAATACAGTTCTCGGATAAACCTCTGCATAGAGGTTAAAAAGTGTGAGTGCAAGTGTGGTGTTGTGGGCATCAAGTGGGCATCTCCTGTAACAAGTGTTGTATTTGGTAAGGCACGTACAGAACAACACCTCCAGGACTCTCAACAATGAATCATCCCTGATCCACCTCCATCTACAGTATACCTGCTCTTAGCCTTGAGAAAATATACCTAAAACCACTCTGGATGACGATACACAAACTCATATAAACACTAATAATTAGTGTCATGTGTAGGCAAAGGAATGCATAATAGCCTCAGAAGAGCATCACTTTGCTATGTAATTGAGGAGAAATGAATGATTTATGTTTCAAGGATTTGCTTAAGGGAAAAACATTCAGAACAACTTTGAGGGAAGCTATATTCAGTGTGTTATTGTTCACACACATAAAAATGTGAATTTCATCATGTTGTTGTTGCCTGCTGTTTCCTGCTTTGACATAACAGATTCCAGTGTCTGAGTTTTCTTTGAATTCTCTTGAATGCCACATTCTTCCATGCATAAAAGAAAATGAATGTCTCCTGAACAGAGAAGAAAACTAACTGGATGTTTCTTTCACCAAAATATCAAGACAGAAAAACACAGGACGCCACTCCTACTTCAGATGGTATGCATTTTTTTTTTTTTTAATGTTTAAATCACATCAACATTTCAACAGCAATTCTGTCAGTTCTCATCTGACATTTGCATTTCCTGGCAATTCTGCTCTCCTATTTTTCTTACATACATTATGTACAGTGCATTCAGAAAGTATTCAGACCCCCGTCAATTGTTCAATTTTGTTTTGTTGCAGTTGATGCTGAAGGCAAAAAACCCATCTTTATTCTCAGTAGTCAACACTCAGCATCCCATCATGACAAAATAAAAACAGAATTTAATTCTTGTTTGCAAACTAATTAATAATGAAAAACTGAAATGTCACACTTACATAAGTATTCTGACTCTTTGCAAAAACACTTTAAACTTAGCTCAGGTGTTTTCTATTTCTCTTGCTGAAATGTTTCTACACCTTGACTGAAGTCCACCTTGTATTGTACCTCTCTATCGAAGGCCATACAGCTGGCAATACATATCAGAGCAAAAACTAACCATGAGGTCAGATGAACTGCCTGAAGAGCTCAGAGACATGATTTTTTCAAGGCACAGATCTTGGGAAGGCTACAGAGAGAATTCTGCTGCACTGAAGGTTCCCAAGAGCACAGGGGCCTCCATAATTCTCTAATGGAAGAAATTTGGCACAGCCAGGATTCTTCCAATAGCTGGTAGTGGTAGATCTTTGGCACTACATTTGTAAGGACCATGCATTTGTGGGATGAGCAGCAGAGCTGAGTGTGTGGGTTGTGCCCATGAAAAATTTGCCAGAGCTTCTCTGCTAATGCCAAACAGCTGATTCTGCTGTTGCTATTGACTCTTGTTTTGAGCCTCTGAAAACCCCAGGAGCTTGCAATCAGGTGCTTATCAGACCTGATTGTCAGCTCCTGTGAGCATGAGCCCTGCTACAGTGGTCAGTAGGTGTCTCTTCCAAGAATTGTCATGCCATGTTTGACTGATCTAAATAGGGCCCAGGCGATAGAGCAACTTCATGATGGTGTTTAGCAAAACCAAGATGTGGCATTAAGTGGAGTTAGCCCTAGTACCATCTCCAAACTGAAAGCCAAGTTCCATTTAACAGGGAATATCAGAGACACACTGTGAAGTAGGCATCCCAAGAAGACAACTTCCTCACCCTGCCAGCACTTAGGAACCGTAGGCTGTCTTCTGTAGATTTTCACTCAAGGTTTGCAGGATGGTTTGGCAGTACTCATGCAGACTCATATAGGGTCAAAGTGTATGGAAGATGCAAAGAACGCTATGCTGATTGCTGCACCAATAGAGAAACATCTTTTGGTGGAGACAGTGTGATGTTGCAGGACAGCATCTCCCACTCTAGAAAAATGAGGCTTGTCATCATTG